>NW_007246938.1:587296-630150 GCF_000164805.1 Carlito syrichta
ACTGATATCCTATGTCAGAGGCGATCCTCCAGATGGGCCTTTACAGGCCTCAGCCATGTAGCTATAGATGTTGGCTCCCAACAGAAAACAATGGAAAAAGGAAGGAGTGGGATGAGAGGAAGGTGGAGAGAGAGAAGAAAAAGAGAGAAAACAGACAGGCATACCAGCTAACAAATGAAAAGAGGCACAGACAAAGACAGAAAAGGTAAAAAGAAAATACAGACAATCATACAAATACACAGACCAATAAAACCCCCTTGTTGATGTACTCTCCCTCAAAAATACCCACACACAAACAGGAAGTCTAAAAAAAAACCCAGCAATAAAGTAACAGAAACAAAGCAAGTATGAGAATGTAATTAAAGACAGAAAGAAAGAAGAGGAACAAAAACTAAAAAAAAAAAAAAAAAAAAACCAAGCAAAACAAGCAAAATAACAAACAAACAAAAAACCCCAAAACTCACTCTGAGGTTGTTCCTGTAACTTCAATTTCCTTTTAACTCTGGCCTCCAACTCCTCCCCTCTGCTCTCAGTGTAGGCTGATAGGGTTGCTCTCAGCGAGGGTCAGATACCCCTCTGGACTACTGTGGTAGGTGGGTAGATCAGATCTGGACTTACCTGGCTTGCTGCTGCTGCTGTTGTCAAGTCTCCCACTCAGATCTGATGTGTTTGTGCCTGTTTTGGCATGGGGGAGGGGTGTCTGTCTTTCCAAGTATGATGAGATAACCTCTAGGTCTCACGCTGGAGGCTGGGTAGAGCTGGGTGGGACAATGCAGGTTTCTGCTCAGTCCTGGGACAGAGAAAATGACTCCAGTCGGTGTTTTCTCACCAGTGGCGGGGCTCCTCTCCAGTTCTCTCCAACCTGCTCTCTCCACGGATCTGGGGCTCCTGCCATTTTGCTGTCACAGTTAAGGGTGTGGGACAGGCACCAGGTGGTGAGGATCAGCTGCATTCCATAGTCTTTTCTCAGGGTGGTGGAAGGTTGCAGTCACCCCCAGGGGAGAGCCCCGGCTGCATGAACCCGAGTCTCCCCTCAAATACACTTTCACTCACCCACTGGTACACACCAACTCATGCAGAGAGTCTTTGTGGACACTTACTTTTGCAGAGACTCTCATAGTCTGACCTGTCCCATTGCCATCTTGCCAGAAATCCCCTTTTTAAAAATACAAGACAGGGTTTCACTCTGTTACCCAGGCTGAAGTGCAGTGGTGCGATCACAGCTCACTGCAGCCTTGAACTCCCAGGTTCAAGGGATCTACCTGCCCAAGTCTCCCAAATAGCTGGGACTGTAGGTGGTACCACCATGCCTGGCTAATTTTTAGATTTTTTTGTGGGTAGAGATGATTTTTTGCTTTTCCGCCCAGGCTGGTCTTGAATTCCTGGCTTCAAGTTTTCCGTTTGGTGAACACACTGATATAGAAATGTGTGCTGATGTCTTTTGGGGTTAAGAACAACACGACCGTCTTAGGGATGGAGGATGAAGCATCTCCTGAAAGAAGTAAATGGTCCAACCACCAGCCACCCTGAATAGAGGTCAGATATGGAGGAGAAGGTTGAAAATATCAACGTTTGTATACCTAACCCTGAAATGTACCCCACATCTTAAAAAAAAAAAAAAGAAAGAAAGAAAACAGCTGGTGGGCCTCTGTCAGAGTCAGAGGCTCTGAGGCCTTGGGTCCTTAGGCCTTATTGCTGACTCATGGAAATGTTCAGAAACCTCCTGTAGTGGTGGTGAGGTGCCCTGGGCCATGTGACCTAAAGACAGATGGAAAGGGTCCTAGGACAAGGTAAAGTATTTTAATGTTGTCTCTAGGCTGGGCATGGTGCCTCAAGCCTGTAATCCCAACACTTTGGGAGTCCAAGGCAAGATGATTGCCTGAATCCAGGGGTTCAAGACTAGCCTGGGCAAATTGGTGAGACTTTGTCTCTATAATAAATAAAAAAATTCCAAGCTACCTTGAAGGCTGAGGTGGAAGGATTGCCTGAGCTCAGCAGGTCAAGGCTGTGGTGGCCACAAGTATGCTACTGCCCTCCAGCCTGAATGATAGAATGAGACTCCGACTCAAAAAAAAAAAAAATGTTTCTATGTGGTACTTCTTTTCCACTATGTTGGAAGTACGCCAGCATACACGCATACAACTTAAGATTTATTAAATATAGATTGGAAAAAAAAAATCTCTCACTGTACTCTAGCCTGGGTGATGGAGTGAGATTCCACAGGGGAAAAAAAAAAATCTGAGGCTGCGGGCAGATTTTATCATCTTAAAACAGGAAAAAATAGGACATTCTACATAGGATTTCTGTGTGAATTGAGTAGGATAGCCCAAGTCATGTAACTGTGCTTTTAAATACATTTTCCTAACTCTCTCTAGTAAGCTACTTTAGGAATTGCTTCCAGGGAAGCTTCTGTCTCCCACACTCATGGACTTGCCTTGAGCACTCTGTTCCCACCAAACAAAGTCAAGTCTTTACTTCATGGTTCTTTATTTTGATAACGTGCTCATGTATGTCATGCTGGCTCACTGCACTTAGTAATCTGGTTCATCCACAATAGTTGTAAAGAAACAATGACATGAAATAAAATGACGAAATGTTAAAGTGAAAAAAGAAAGCTTCAGAGATGCTGTAGCTCGGTTTCCTACTGGGCTATGTTGGTTTTCTGATGGGGCAACTCTTTGCTGTATGGGACTGTCATCCCCATCAAGGGGTATTTCGCATTCCTGATTCTCTTAGTTTTTGTGATGACCAAAAAAACCCCAACAACAACAACAACAAAAAACACCACACACGTTGCCAAATACCCCTGTCATGGGAGAAAATATTGTTCCTGTTAAGATCCACTTACATCTTCATTTTTGATAGAAGGTAGGTAGACCCGAGAGGTCACATGACTTGTCAAAATTGCAGAGTAAATGAAAGAGCCAGAAATGAAACCAAGGACTCTGGCTCCTACAGGAAAGTTTTATTATCCTTTATACCTGGGTTTAGAAACTGATGATCAAAGAGGTTAAAGTTGACAACCCAAGATCACACACTCAATAAATGGCAAAGCCCGTATTGAGCCCTAAGCCTGGTTGGTTTCAAAGCCCACTCATAGCCGGGAATCGGTGGCTCAGCCTGTAATCCTGTGCTTTGGGAGGCTGAGGTGAGTGGATTGCCTGAGCCTGCGGGTTCGAGACCCGCCTGGGGAACTTGGTGAGACCTCATCTCTACAATAAATCAAAAATATTAGCCGGGCGTGGTAGCCCGCGCCTGTAGTTCCAGCTACTTGGAAGGCTGAGGCGGAAGGATCACCGGAGCCCAGCAGGTCAAGGCTGAGGTGGCCGGGAGTGTACCACTGCACTCCAGTCTGGGTGACAGAGTGAGATTCCAACTCAAAAAAAAAAAAGCCCACTCATTCTATCCCATCATGTGATGGTCATAAGCTGGCTCACATCAAGTTAGGAAATGAAGATCATAACGTGCTGGACACTTTCTGCCACGTTTCCTTCACTTTCCCCTTAACACTAACACAGGATTAATCCATAGATTTACTGGGATTTCTAAAATGTTCTAATTTTTCTCATATAAAGTGCTGTAAAAGGCAACATTTAAAGTAAGAGATGGCACAGAAATAACTACATTTAGTTTTGTTGTCACCGAACTGTGAACTCATTTTGAATTGGGCAGACATGTTAATTAGTCCAAGCCTTCATTCTTTGAGAATGACCAACTTCATCATGGGAGTTTTCATGCAGAAGTATACAAACTATCACAGAAACAAATAACTAAGTACCTCATGATCTCACTCATAAGCAGACCATGAACAATTATTATGATACTACAAGAAAGGGACTGATGGTAGTGGGAAACTGCCAGGGGAACGATGAGGGGAACACTTCATCAATAAGCGTACCTGATCTCAAACCAGGTAAAGTGGGAGCCAAAGTGAGGCCCAAATTTTACTTGTACAATGACCACTTGTGTACCTAACCCTGGGTTGTACCCCATGTCTTTAAAATTTAAAAAAAAACACAATGTTGATAGATCATTTTACCCTACATGTGTTACTCTTAGAGGAAAAGTTTTTAAATTTCCAACTGTAGAAGTTAAAGATAATTACATTTGTGTAAAATGAAGCTGAACAGTTTTCTGTGTAAATACTCTTCATAAACCAAGTACATTAACTAGTTCTGTTAATCTACATAATCAGAATCGTTTTGGCATTTGGAACTAGTACAAACAAGATTTCTTTTTTTATTTTAAAGAATCATATTCATGGGGTACATGTGCAGGCTTGTTCCATGGGTATATTTCGTGATGGTGAGGTTTGGGCTTGTATTGAGTCTGCTCCCCACGTGGTGAGTGTGGTGCCCAACGGGTGGTTTTTCAGCACTTATCCCTCTGTCTCCCTCCCTGCTTTAGGAGTCCCCAGTGTCTGTTGTTCCCATCCTTATGCCTATTTAGCTCCCACTTATAAGTGAGAACATGCAATATTCAATTTTCTGTTTCTGTGATAATTTTATTAGAATGATGGCTTCCAGCTGCATCCATGTTGCTGAAAAGGCCATGATGATTTTGTTCTTTTTTATGGCTGCATAGTATTCCATGGTGCATATGTACCACATTTTCCTTATTCACGTCACCATTGGTGGGCACCTACGGTTGATTCTATGTTTTTGTTATTGTAAATAGTGCTGCTATAAACATACAAGTGCAGGTGTCTTTTTGGTAGAACTATTTATGTTCCTTTGGGTATATACCCAGTAGTGAGATTGCTGGGTCAAATGGTAGATCTATTTTTAGATCTTTGAGAAGTCTCCAAACTGTTTTCCACAGGGACCCGACTAGCTTACAGTCCCACTGACAGCGTTTGAGCATTCCCTTTTCTCCACAAACTGACCAGCATCTGTTGTTTTTTTACTTTTTAATAATAACCAAAGATTGCTTTTTTTTTATATGGATGATTTGAGAGCTATTCTCTACTGAAATATTCTCAGTGCTATTTCTTCATGTTTCCAATACTTGTAAACAAGGCATAATTATAAAGAGAATGATTCCATCAATGACAGAATATTTCTCATTGTTATAATACAAATGTGTACTCAGATAATCCATAACATAATAATATTAAACTTTTTGAGATTATTTTAGAAATATAAATGCAAGATTTAAACATTTTTGCAGAATTCTTATCACTTTCTCACATATAAAAACATTTCTTTTCAACTATCAGTTCTCTTTCCTTTTATTTTAGCTGCCATAATTCTTAATCTAACTCAGCCATAAAATGTGGAACAATGCTTAGAATTTATTTAGAAAGCTAATGCATGGGAAATTTGGTTATGTCGAGTTCATCTTTTCAAATAAAGAAGAATATCGTTTAGGCCTAATAGATCAGAAATATTGCAAAACCGAACACTGTATTTCACAATCAGTAAAATCCTCCATATAATGACTCAGAAAAATAGCCAGATAATTATTGGCAAATAATTTAATTAGCTTGTTTATATTTATATATTGTTTATTTTATGACTAGAGGAGTGGTCTGAATCCCATCTACCCATGAGCTCAATTTGCATGTTCTTTATACTATTTGGCAATGAAACTAAATAAGTGTGCATGAGCATATATTCATGGAAAAAATATGTTGATGCACTCATAGAAATCAGGGCTTTCACCTACTTTAGAGAGATTATCAAGAGGCTATAAGGTATTTTTCCTCTTCAAATGACAGTATGCAGAATATCAAGGGCATAAGAACGATCAGAATGCATATGGAAATTTTACACCAAATATATATCTAGGAACTTATAGCAGTAAATGGTTGTAATATCTTTCATCTTAGGAGGCCACACTCTTATTCTAAGGATGATACCATTGCTCTAAACCACTATTTCCCAAACAGTGTGTCATGATCCCTGGGACTCCAAGGATATCTTCTCTGATTATCATGAAGTCTCCATACCATGTTTAAAATGTGCATTTATAGTTTTTTAGTCATCTCAGAAATTTTAATAGCAGCATGTTACAGATCATGTGGGTGACCATCTCATAACTGAGTACTGCCAAGAATTTTTATGCTCCTGTTTGCATTTGTGTTTCCAATTCCACATCAAATATTAATAACAAATGACTCAAATTATCATGGACTTGTAAGAAAAGAACAGAGATATTTTCATGCCAAATGAAGGCCAAAAAATGACCTGGCCCTGTCTCAAGGTTTTCCAATGGATGGAATGGATAAAGTGGTGGCAGAATTGAGTCATCGCAACACATGCGATAACATAGCTGTGCTGAACTCCAAAACACTTGCACCGTCGTACCATAAACACATTGGAAACAGTAGATCGGTTTCAGAAAAATATCTGTCAAGTTCAACTTATGTAGGTAATTTGAACTATATTGGTTTTGTTCGAATTGCATTAAAATTTATTGTGGCTTTATAATTTTATATTTGTGTGGAAGAAGTACTATACATCCAAAGATTTTTATCCCTGGTTTTATGTTGGGCATACACCTAAGTAATGTTGCAGTAAAAAGTAATTTAAGACAGTATTAGATGGTCTGTGAGAGTTTTTCTTTAAACATTTTTTTATTTTATTATTTTTCAAAATTAAAAGTAGTCCTTTGGAGAAACAGCACTCTAAGTATTTTGGACCCTTTCTTTAGGCATTCCTGGGAGTATTTTCGGTCATATAAATCTCGGTCTTCTGACTGTGGATATGTTCAAGTTACTGCAGCAGACATCTTGTCTTTGCCTGCCCAGGGCCCGTGAAACTTTCT
This sequence comes from Carlito syrichta, assembly GCF_000164805.1. Taxonomy (NCBI): domain Eukaryota; kingdom Metazoa; phylum Chordata; class Mammalia; order Primates; family Tarsiidae; genus Carlito; species Carlito syrichta. Next base: position 594,065 of record NW_007246938.1, read on the forward strand.
ACTGCTGCCCCTCAGTGTTTCTTTCTGGAATGCAGTCCTGGTGGAACTGTCAACCACGGTGCCCCATCCCCCTCACCCCCATCCCCTGGCCAAGGACTGGATAGGGGATCCAAATGATGTCAGTCAGACTCTTGCCGGAATTTGAGGCTTGAAGCAGAGTGACACAAGACCTGAAAATAGTTGAAGCTGATTCACCCCAATGGTGGAGGCCGCAGAGGCTGTCCATTAGCTCCTGCTACGCCATTCTGGTTTGACTGAATTCTGTCTTTTTAAAGACTTGTAGCTCAGTTGTTGCTTTAGTTCTGTGGGCTACCCTTTAACTTTCCAAAAAAAAAAAAAAAATCCCGATATTTCTGGTTAATTTAACCAGAGTTGGTTTCTGTTATGTGCAACCACTGATGGACTCATAAAGAGAAGATATCTGACAAAAAGGGTTAGTGATAATGCTAGGGGATTTTGTTTGAGGTCAACAAAATAATGTGGAAGTAAATTCATAAGAATTAAAAAAAATATGTGTGCATTTAGTAGGGCTCTTTATTTGGCTGTATTCTATAAGTACTGTTGAGAGAAACTGGGGAGCCTATGACTTTACAATCAAGTAGAGCGCTTTCTCTCACTAGCTGAGTGTAACTTTGAGCACATTCAGGGTTCAATCTCTAAGCCTCAGCTTCCTCATAATTATCTCACAATATTGGGGATAATATACAACATGGTATTGTTGTGAAGGTTAAATGGGACAATATACTGCACACATTCAAAAATATAAAATACTATTGTTATTGCAATTTTGATTTTTTGTTTTGTTTTTGTTTTTCTTCTTTTTAAAAAATTTTATTTTATTGTTTTAAAGATGTGGGGTACAATTCAGGGTTAGGTATACAAATGTTCATTATGCGTGTACCCTTGTTGATGAGGTGTTGTTTTGTTTTAACTCAGGGTCTCTGTTGCCCAGGATGGAGTGCAGTGGCACAATCACAGCTCACTACAGCCTCAACCTCCTGGGCTCAGGTGATCCTTCTGCTCCAGCCTCCTGAGTAGCTGGGACTACAGGCACACACCACAACACCTGGCTAAGTTTTTAATTTTTTTGTAGAGAGAAAGTCTCGTTATATTGCCCAGGCTGGTCTCAAACTCCTGGGCTCAAGCAATTCTCCTGCTTCAGCTCCCAAAATTCTGTTACAGGCATGAGCCACTGTGTCTGACCAATTTTGAGTTTTTATGTGACAATCATTGAGCTATATGTTGGGGATGCAAAAATAAGAAAATAAATTTAATTCACCCATATTCTTCTTGGAAAAAAGCATTGAATTTGTTTGGAAGAAGTACGTTGATATTCTGCTTTAGGTAGAGAGCAAGATCCCCATGAAAGTGCTTAATCAATAACTGAGTTGGAGTAGAAAGAGAAGGAAGATCCTGGTGGCAAAGTAGGGAAAAGGAGAGTGTTTGGAAGCCCCAGAATGAAAGATTGGATATTTTAGAGTGAAAAGTTATAGAATTGATCCTTTTCGTTGACTCCATAATATTCAGGAAAGACTACCAGAAACCCACAAAATTATCTTTTGATCATTTTGGATTTTTAAAAATGAAAACCAATAAAGAGACAGAGTTCTGCATCTGGCTGCCATGGGACTGAAAATTCAGCCTCTGCAAAATGCAGGGACAATTGTCACTGGTGTTATATTTCTGGCATTCTACATGGGATTATTGAACTAAGGAACAGCACCCAATTATTATTTAAATGAGTTCACTTGATGCTAAGAAAACAGACTCTCGAAGCAGCATTTTGGGGCCAGGTTGCATATGTGTTCAAGAGCACAGAGATCACTTTCCTGATGGGAGCGAGGGGCGAATGAACATAGGTAATTTGTGGTGTGTGGTGGTATCAGTGACTATTCAAATCATCACTGCGAGACATCAAGCTGTGAAGGGCAGGTGGAGGTCAAGGTTTTGGGAGATCCAGAGGCTGTGGGATTTAGTGGCTATAGTGATTTAGCAGTGTTTATAGATTGTGGAATCACCTGATTTCTTCTGAATTCCCTAGATGGTACAAGAGGAACGAGAAGCTATGAACAGAGTTAAGAATACACAAAGAGAACCAGAAGGCCTCCATGACAGCTTTGAAGGAATCCTTCATTTTTTGTAATTGTGGGGTTGTTACAACTTGAGGGACCCAGCAAGTCAAGGGTGAAACGTTTCAGTGCCAATGAAAGGTTTAACCTGCTAGGCTTCTTACTCTAGGGTAAGGGCACTGACTGGGCTTGAGTGGGGCGTGAGGCATGAGAAGCTGAGAACTTTGGACCTGTACATTCCTAACTCCCTTGGCAGCACCGGAACAAGACCTTCTCTGCAAGAAGTCTTTTAAACAGGAACACCTGGCGATTGCCTCCCATGCTAAGAGAAACCACTCACAGCCTCTAGGCCTGTAACAAGAGTTAAGACCCAACAGAGCCCAGATGGAGAGTTACTAAGCTTTGTGGTCTGGGTAAAGAGAACTTACAAGCTGAGTTATACAACGTCGCTGATCGATGTTGGTAGGAGTCGGGGGAGCATATGTGAGAACGGATTCTAAAGGTGTTAGACCAAAATGGACAATATTGAAGGCTCTTTTGGTGGACTTAATTAACACAGGAACACTCACTCAGGATTCCAGATTTAATGTGCTGGCTTTAGTCCTGAGGTATCAAATTAATAATTTGTTAAATTGGCTGATCAAAATCTAGATTCAGTCATGGCGTGGCAGATTGTATTTTCCAAAGTACTGTGTTTGGGATATATATCCCAGTCCATATGCTTGGCCCAGCGCTAAGTCAGTTTTCCTGCACTCTATCATCATCTAGTTTGGAGGATTATTGACCAGTTTGATATCCTAATTTTAGTTGATAAAGTATGCTAATAGGGTTTGGTGATGGGGGTAGCAAATACCTTTGACACCTTAGCAAGGCACATGTATACAATAGGAAGGAAGGAAAAGACAACCCAGGACATTTAGGACTTTAATGTCTTGGTGAGTTGCTACAGTCCTATGATCTAGGCATATTTCTTCTACATTGAGAGTCCTACTCTCTTGTCTTGTTCAGATTGAGGCACATAGCTGGGTGAGTCTTTTTGGATTTTGGAGGTACGTGGACGCCATTTGGGCATGCTGCTTTGACTCATTTAGTGGACAGCCCATAGGGTACCCGTTTTGAAAGGGGCCTGAAATAAGGAATGTTTCCGTAGCAGTTCCAGGCTGTGGTCCTTGCTACCAGGCCACTTGAGCTTTGTGACCTGGAAGAACCAACTGTAGAAGTAAGTATCTTTGGGAAAAGAAACTTGAGTAAAATAAAAACAAATAATATCTTTCATTTTTATAAGATAATACATGCTTATTATAGAAACTTCAACAATATGAATAAGGAAAAGAAAATAAATCACAACTCCACAATCCATATGACTATGGATCTTGTCTTAGTGTATATTTTTCCAGTCTTTTTGAACTGATGAGAAGTTCTTTTTTTTTTTTTGAGTAGGAGTCTCACTCTGCTGCCCAAGCTGGAGTGCTGTGGCACTCTCATGGCCACTGCAGCCTTGACTTGCTGGGCTCAAGTGATCCTTCTGCCTTAGCCTTCCAAGTAGCTGGAACCACAGGCGCATGCCACCATGCCCAGCCAAGTTTTAGATTTATTGTAGAGATGAGGTCTCGCCAAGTTTCCCAGGCTGGTCTTGAAACCTGGGCTCAGGCAATCCTCTTGCCTCGGCCCCCCAAAGTGCTGGAAATACAGGTGTGAGCTATCATGCCCGGCAGATGAGGTTCTTTATTGAAAATATTTCCTCTCTCATTTAACATTGTTTATTTTATTGTGATAAGAACACTTAACATGAGTTGCATTTCCTTAACAAATGTTTAAGGGTACATTATTGTTGACTGACTACAGGTACAATATTTTGAGCCAAATCTCTAGAGTTTATTCATCTTGCTTGACTAAAACTTTATGGCCATTGTTTAGTAACTCCCCATTTCCCTCTGTCCTCCTTACTTTTTTTTTTGAATCGGGGTCTCATTCTGTAACCCAGGCTGGAGTGCAGTGGCACAATCAGCACTCACTGTATCCTTGACCTCCTGGGTTCAGGTGATCCTTCCACCTTAGCCTCCTCAGTAGCTGGGACTACAGGTGCACACCACCACACTGGGTAATTTTTTTTTTTTTTTGGTAGAGATGAGGTCTTATTGTGTTGCCCAGGTGGGTCTCTGACTCCTGGGCTCAAGTGATTCTCCTGCTTTGGCCTCCCAAAGTGTTGGGATTATGGGTGTTAGCCACTGTGCCCAGTCTGTCTTCCTTTTAAAATGCATGTGTTTTTCTTTTTCCTCAGAAAAGTGGACCATATGTAGAACTTGGAATTTTGTAATATAAATGAAATAAATTCATTAACTCATTATTCTTCAACAGCATTATTTTATTTTATTTTATTTTATTTTTTCCCAAAGGTGAAGACAGCATCGGCGATGGGGGAAAGGAGAAAGAGAGAAAGAGAGAAAGAGAGAGAGAGAGAGAGAGAGAGAGAGAGAGAGAGAGAGAGAGAGAGAGAAAGAGAAAGAGACTGGACCCCAGTCTAGTGCAGAAGCCCAACAGCATTATTTTAAATACTTGTTTTATGTTTCATTGTATGGGTGTCTCATGATTAGCTTAAGCTCTTTTACTTTGGATATTTCAGTTATTTTCTTTTTTAAAATTGTTTTATTTTAAAAATGAGGGTTAGGTGTATATGTGGTCATCATACTCGGTTATTTTCTTTTTTTTTTTTATTTTTGAGTTGGAGTGTCACTCCGTCGCCCAGACTGAAGTGCAGTGGCACACTCCTGGCACGGCAGCCTTGACCTGCCGGGCTCCGGCGATCCCTCTGCCTCAGCCTTCCAAGTAGCTGGAACTATAGGCGTGCGCTACCATGCCCGGCTAATTTTTGATTTATTGTGGAGATGAGGTCTCACCAAGTTGCCCAGGTGGGTCTCGAACCCCGGGGCTCAGGCAATCCACTCACTTCAGCCTCCCAAAACGTAGGATTACAGGCTGAGCCACTGAGCCCGGCTGGTTATTTTCGGTTACTACCTATTATGACAGGTTTTGTGGATCAACATATTTAAATTTTTATTCTAAAATAACAAACCTGGTAAAGAAAGCAAACTGCTATCTGAAAAATAATACATCTTTTAATGAAAAAATAATAATGTGGAAATACATATATATGTACACACATACATTATATATATATTTAAATTAGGGGGTAGGATAAAACATTCATCTGTCCTTATGATAATGTAAAACTTTCTGAACTTAATTCTACTAATGTCATTTAGGTGATTAGTTCGGTAACACATCCCACCAGCACCTAGCAATGTCCAGGACAGAACGACATGTAAAAGCTACAGATTGTTTAAATTTCTTCTCTGTTTTTCCTAACAATTGCCAAACATCAAATAGCAGTTCTACCATGAATTTTTATTTTTAGCTAACTCAGTGCCTAAGAACAACTTGCCTGATAGTTGCATTAATCATGTTTTTTATTTTCTATATTTTATAGTGCCTTGACATCTTGAGGGGCCTTGCTGGCTGGGGAGAGACTGTCCTTCTGAGGGCTAATTAATTCCTAGAGATAGCAAATGACTCCCAGGGGAACACACCTTTTATGTGCAAATGAACCAATCCAAAACCCATATTCCCAACCTACTTTATTTAACTCTGCTCTGTCACTCCAAGGCCAGATACCAGACAACTAGAGACACCACGATAGCTCAGAGTCCTCGGAAATTATTCTGTCTGTTCTTTTTTTTCTTTTTTCTTTTTTTAGTTGGAGTCTCACTCTGTTGCCCAGACTGGAGTGTAGTGGCCGCTCCCGGCCACCGCAGCCTCGACCTGCTGGGCTCCAGCGATCCTTCCGCCTCAGCCTTTCAAGTAGCTGGAACTACAGGCGCGTGCTACCACACCCGGCTAATTTTTTGATTTATTGTAGAGATGAGGTCTCGCCAAGTTGCCCAGGCGGGTCTTGAACCCACGGGCTCAGGCAATCCACTCACCTCAGCCTCCCAAAGCACGGGATTACCGGCTGAGCCACCGAGCCCGGCTCTATTGTTCTTAAACTTGCTCAATATTGTTTACCCTGCTTTGCCAATTCCTTCCCATAGAGACCACATTAAAACTCCAGGTCATGCTTTCTCCTTTCTCCTGCCTTCTGACAATCTTGAGGCTTCCCTGTGTGGTCCTGCCTGGGTGGTGGACCCCCTTCTCTTGAGAGATGTAAGTCATAAGGTCTTCTTTCAAAGGCATTTGTCTCTGAATCTGTAACTTCAGCATACTTGATTAAAACAAATCCCAGGTACCTTTTAAAACACCCTCCCTCTTTGTTTTACCATAAGCATTCTAAAGCTGCCTGGGGCCCCAAAACTATGCCAGTCCTACTGTAATCTTTCCTGGTGTATAGCAACATCTACGCAGGGCTGGTGTGTGTTTGAGGTTTTAGGATTGTCCCAGGCTTGAGGCACTGTGTACTGTGTGGACAAAGTATTTTTCCATAATACAGAATGTCCTTTGGGTATTGCAATTTGTTTTTATTTTTCTTGTTTTTTAACTGGGTCTGCATGATTTTTCCTTGTTCAAAAGAAGAAAACAATCCATTATATTGCTTCATCATCTTTGAATAGCTGCATGAAACAGGCGCTCTGGATTTTATATGACGGATATTTGTCTAGAGCCACCCAAACATAAATTTCACATAATGTGAATTTCTCCCCAAAGCTCAATAACTGGATGTGTAAAAGATGTGTCAACCAAATCTCCATTTAATCTCTATGGCTCCGACAACTTAAAAATATCTCCCGTTGAGAAATAGAAGAGCGTATGCTCACAATGAGACTATGAAACACAATGACTTCTCAGAAAACAATTTATTCACTAGGAAAGGAGAAATCAAATAGAAATAGAACCTAAGGGACTGAGTATTAAAAAATATTTGTCTGAAAAATATTTTTAGCAGCTTTTTAAAAAATAACTTGCTTGCTATAATGCTGAATTTAGAAGAGTAAGTCAAACACTAAACTATCACAGAGTAATACCTTTACATATTTCAGGTTCAGAAGAAAAATCCCAAAAGTTCTTAATAATAATGTGTGATAACACAGTGAGATATATTACATTGAGGCATGGTGAAATCACAATACCTTGGTTCTTGGCTTGGCTTCATTTGGAGGCAAGGAGTTTATTTAGCTTGTTAGGCCCTCTTTCAACCATGAAACAAAAGGATCTGGCTAGCTGAATTCTTTCATTTTTAAAAATGTTGATAATTTAGCTGAGATTCTTTCTATTACTACTTCAAGCCCATCTTTAGGTTTTTATATAGACAACTCCACTGGTTGAGACTTCTCTTCTTAATTTATTGGCAGTACCCAACACTTTCAACATATGGTAGAACATAGAAGTAGGCACTTACATTTTATAATAAAACATTAAAAAAGATAAATGGCTAAAATAAAAACACTCTTTGACAGTGATTTTTCAGAACAAAGAAGGGAGAGGGTACTCAGCACGGTGATGGAGTTAAGGTGGTTGCCATCTTGGTGGGCAGATGGAGGCTCTGAGTTGCTCTCCAATATGGGAGTGACAGTTCAACCCCAGTTCTAGCTGAATCCGAGTTCCTTGCTTTGCCTATGGAATACTTAGAAATGCAGGCTTTAAAGTTAAATAACTGTGTTCAAATCCTAGCCCTGCCACATACCACCTGCGTGACTGCAGAGAAATGTTTTTAAAGGTACAGTTTAATGATGGAGTTGATAATAATGCTTATTTCAGAGAATTATTGTGAAGATTAAATGTGATCGTGCATGCAGAGTTCCTTGTACTTAGTAGGCAAGAGCTCAAGAAGTAGTAGTCACTCTTCTTGTGTTATGCTGCCTTCTTAGATCTCAAGTCAGTGCTCTTGTGAATTTGTAGGATTAAGAAAACTAAAGAGAAAAGTGAGGTATGATTGATAAATAACATGAACTTGGGGGGTGGGGAAACAGAGCGCCTCGTATAAGAGAAAGATAAGCTATTTTGCAAATGGAGAAAACATTACAATGGAGTTTACAAAGGCAGAGAAATTAACTTAAGAAGAGACAGATTAAAACAAACCAACAAATCAGTATCAGATTGGGAAGGAACATGACCTATGTTTCAGGCCAGTGAGTTGACATATGCCAAAGTGGTGTCATAAAAACGTACTGCTTTAAAGACACACCTCACCTGAGGTTTTTGATTTCTTGGGTTAGAGCTGAGGCCAGCTCTTTATTTATTTATTTATTTTGAATCTCCATCTGATTAAACATTAAAAATTAATGATCATCTTCCTAACACAAATCTCTTCGCATTCTGACCAATTGACATATAAAGGGAAGTGTGATAGGAACCATCTCTCTCTGTTGCCCAGGCTGGAGTGCAGTGGCATGCTCACAGCCACCGCAACCTCGATCTACTGGCGATCATTCTACCGCAACCTTCCAAGTAGCTGGGACTACAGGCATTCGCCACCACGCTTAGCTAATTTTTTTTAAATTTATTGTAGAGATGAGGTCTTGCCAAGTTGCCCAGGCTGGTCTCGAACCCATGGGCTCAGGCAATCCTCTCACCTCGTCACCTTGGCCTCCCAAAGTGCTGGGATTATAGGCATGAGCCACTGCGCCTGGCCAATAAAATTTTAATAGAACCCAACCACATCCATTTATTTTTATATTGTCTACGGGCGCTTTCATGCTACATTGGCAGAGCTGAGTAGATGAGACACATACCAACTGGTCTGCAAAATCTAAAATATTTACTTTGTAACCCTTTACATAAAAAAGTTTGCCAACCTCTGGGTTGGAGAAGTAAATTGTTAGATGACTAGTTGCCTAACAGGTTTCGGGATCTGTTTGGTTTGCCCAGATCTGTTTAGACAACTGCAAATACTATCTCCACCGATTAAACATCAAAATTCATGATCATCTTCCTAACAAAAATCTCTGCATTCTGGTCAATTGACATATAAGGGGATGTGTGATAGGAACCATCCTCATATATGTAAAATATCCCCATATATGTAAAATATCTTATGATGATGCTGATCTTTGTAATTTCCTAGAAATGCAGAGTTGCTTTTGGTTTGTTATTTTGGAAGGGAGGAGAAACCATGGAGGTTACTCTTGGTTCTGACTACTAAAATAGTTCTTACTCCATGAGTCAGGAAGCCAATGCAAGCATTCTTGAGTTGCTGAGGTTAACTATATTTTTAGCAATCATAGGACAGTGTGGTGGTCCCATTGGACCTCTGGTGAGGCGGATGTTGTAAAAAAATTATATCTCTTCTGTTATTTCTACTGTGATTGGGTAGACTGTAGTGATAACCTGGGAGCTCTGGGAGTTATAATGACCTTAGAGTCCACATACAATAGTTTACCAAATGTTTGGAAATTCCCCCTTCTTACTTTTTTTCCCTTCTGTGCATGGTTATACTGATATATAGCTATAGGTCCCTTTGGAGACTAGGAAAAAGCGTCACAGTACCCGCTTGTATTACTTTTTTCTCAATGGAACCTCAATTTTTCTTCACTAAAACCCTCACTAAGTCTGTGCATGGATTTGCAACTGAGTCCAAACTCATTATGTTTGCTGAACCATAGCCAAAATGTCAAGAGACCAGGAGTTGAAACAAGGAAGGTGACTTCATTTTGGAAAGACAGCAACAGTGAAGATGGTGGACTGGTGTCCCGAAGCACCATGTTAAGTCAGTACACATTTCAGGCTCTTTTTGTGTTAAGGGCAAGGAGAAGAGGAGAGGGTTGGAAAATAAGAGGTGACCGAAGACTGTAGACATCTGGGTGCCAGCAAGGGTCAGAGGAGTTTGCAAAGCTTCTTTGTCCTTGGTCTGGTCACAACGTACTTATATCTTTAATAAAGCATCGCTGTTTATATACATTTTCTTTAATCCTAGAGTTAGTTTCAAAAACTCCATGGTGGCTGTTTTTGTGTTTTTATCTCTGTGTTCTAAAATTATCCTAGCCTACATGCAAGAATGACTAAAGGCCCCTTACACAAAAATGGAGTTAGTTATGTTATTTCTGTTGTTGTTTCACTGTTACAAATTCAGGACTAGAAATTGGGCAAACTGTCAATACTCATGGCTATTCTTGGCTCGACTTAGGACTTGGTGTTTTCTTGTTCAAGTCAAATAAAACTTTAGCAGTTTGACTTTATTCTAGGGACTAAATAATCCATTAAAAATCACCAAAGTTCCACATGCGTTCACTTTGAGGACAATGATAACTTACTATCTATAGCAGCAGGAACAGGAGGAAGGTAAGGCAATCAGGGTTTCTTTTTTTTTCCGAGTTGGAGTCTCACTTGGTCGCCCAGACTGGAGTGCAGTGACCGCTCCCGGCTACCGCAGCCTTGACCTGCTAGGACTCCAGCGAGCCTTCCTCCTCAGCCTCCCGAGTAGCTGGAATTATAGGCGCGCGCTACCATGCCCGGCTAATTTTTTTGATTTATTGTAAAGATGAAGTCTCGCCTGCCCAGGCGGGTCTCGAACCCGCGGGCTCAGGCAATCCACTCACCTCAGCCTCCCAAAGGTGCGGGATTACAGACAGCCACCGAGCCCGGCTGGCAATCAGGGTTTCTAAGACAGAAAGTTTAAGGAGGCCTCCCTCTCAGGGTAACACAAGTGCCAAGCCCTTTTCTTGCATGACCTTGACAGTGAACACCTCTTTAAATTTTGTGTCTTAGGTACCTTACCCTAGTCCTGGTTCTTTAGAATAGGCATTGTGTGTTTTTACTTTACCTCTGATTGGGCACTACTTCTTGGTCACCAGCATCTCTAACATCTTGAATTCTTCCATCCCTGCTGAAATTGAAGTCAGCATTTCAGTTGCAGTTCATTGTGCAATTCAGTTGTGTCCCCCTAGGCATGTATGTTGTGCTGCCCAGATCCTCTCTTTAGGACAGAAGTACTCATTCTGCCAGTTGCTGGAAATGTTTCTAGCTAAGTGCTCACAGCTGAGTTGCTCTCCAGGAATTGTGCTCAGATGAAGAAAGCCACCTCATCCAAGATTACACTCCTTCATGGGGGCACCCTTCAAAGTGAAGCTATAAGGGTCTTCCCACTTTGCCTCAAAGTTGGGGGTCCCAGGTCCAGAGCTCTTTGTGGGAGTGCATTGCACTTCAACCTTCCCTCTACCTCATCCTCCTGCTTTCACTTTCCCACAAAAGTAGATTAAGAGAACATTCACCAATAAAATTCCTGCATGCAAGCCTCTCAGAGTGTTTCCTGGACAGTTGGTACCAGATGTGGTATGAGAAAGCAGAGCTTACAAAGAGATTTTGGAGTGGGATCACCTGCCAGCTAATTGGCTTTGAGGACAGCCTTCCTCCCTAGCAGTCAGTGAAACACTGATAGCCCCTGGCATGCTGTGACTATTAGCATTCACTAAAACTTTTACTGCTGGAATATGGGATGGGATACCCTCCAGTGGAGGACTGCAGAAAGGAATGCAGAGGCAAGGACAATTTGAGGAAAGTAGTAATATAAGAACTGTGACCGGGCACAGACCTTTAATTCCAGTACGTTGGGAGGCTGAGGTGCGAGGATTGCTTGAGGCTGGGAGTGTGAGAATAGCCTGTGGAACATAGGTAGACCCTCCTCATCTTTAAAACAATTTTTAAAAAACGATGGCACTGACTACATTCCTGGAGGCAACTGATGCAATGGAGTAAGACAATGAAAAACTGAGGGGTATTAATCACTAATGAAGCCTATGTGTGAAAGACAGAGGGCCTCTTTAGTAGCATATAAAGAGACTCCTCCTCAGATGAAGGACAGAGAAACCTGAGAATCAGGCCTAGTGTATACTTATTAGAATAATAGCATTCCAGAGGAGGTTAGATTCTCAGAAAATCTGAGACCCCAAGGCCAATGCCCTGACTGGGAATGAATGGTACACTATGACATGGGATGGGGACATCTGGGTCAATGCATTAGAAACTCTTGAATCCCCAGACCCCTCTGAACCATCTAAACTTGCAGAAAGGACATGCCACCCCCTGTTAAAGGATGGTACTCCCCACTTGCTTGAAGACAATGCAGAAGCCTTTGCTATGCAAGACAGTATGAAGTCATGCAGGGTCCATACCTATCTCATATCCTGGCTAATGGATAATTAGGGTTTAGGAATTAGGGTTAAGTTACCATAAAACTCAGCTGTGGAGGTACTAGGCCTGCTAAGTGTGAATAGGGACTCTACCTGGATCTCACCAACATGGTCTAGCAGCAGTTGGGAGAACATATATGGAACTGGATTTTTAGGGTGCTTAATAAAGGGAAGTTAGAACATAGTAAAGGAAACTTTATCAACATGGACTCAATCTTCCATGACACATGACTTAACACCTTTGGCAATGACCTTGGGACATGATGACTCTTGGAAGTTTAAAGAAAGGGAAGACCCCACCAAATGAAATAGAAATTCCAGAACTGCTATGGCAGACAGTAGAAAAAAGAATAGAAACGCTCAGAGAAGAGATCTTGCTGGAATGGACATACAATCTAAAGTCAGAAAACCCACCAACTGACTATGTTCCAAGGAAGGGCCCTGAGGACAGTCCATTTATCAATGTGTTAAAGAATGCTCTGGTGAGGACACCAGATTCACTGAGATTCTCACTGGTGGCTGTCCCCACAGACCAGGGCTAATGAAAGGAGATGCTGATATAGAGCTAAGAATCCTGATTACAGGAGGATAATAGGATCCCAAAATAATAAAGACCAGCTGGTAGTATTTAACCATCAGAAGCAATAAGGCTACAAAATCAGAGTGGCAAGGGGGTATGGTGGGATAGGCCTGACCTAGAAGAAGGCTGCAGGGTTGGTCAACAGAACATACATTCCCTAGGAGCAAGATAGATGGGAAAGCAAAAAAGGCATTGCTCAGTTTGCACAACCAAGAGAAAGCAAGGCTGGACGATTAAAACGCTGAATGCAGCCAGCCCAAAAAAGTCATGATCCCTTGCTCAGTTTCTAGACTTGAGCCTGTTGCAAAATCCGGAACCACTGGATTAAGGAGAAGAGGAGGGACCTTGCAACTCTATGGCAAGTGTCTATGGTAATGATTCCTTCAACCCTTCCCAGAGAGACCTATGGTCACTTACTCAGATAACCAATCACTAGGGAAAAGGGAATATGGAAATATTTCAAGGACTGTTGGGACATAGGGGGCACTAGTTGACCTTGGTATCTGGGTCCCAAAGCATTCTGTGGACCACTGTTATAGTGGGGACAAATGGGAGGCCAGGTAATAAGTAAGTCCTGATTCAGGTCCATTTCATAGTGGATCTTCTGGGCCTATAGACCCACCAGCAATCATTTCCCTGGACCCTCAGTTGGTAGATGGCAGAATCTGCACATTGGCTCCTTGGTCTGGGAATAAGCGGGAAAGTCTCTGAAATCCCTTCCCTCATTCACTGCCTTGGCTCAAACAATATTATATCCTTATGGAAAATAGCACAGATTGGCATCCTAAAGGATGCAGAGGTAGTGGTTCCCATAATATCCCATTTAATTCACAAATTTGTCCACTACAAAAACTAGATCACCTGGAGGATTATGGATTACCCAAACTCAATCAGGCAGAATCTCCAAATGCAGCTGCTATGCCAGATGTATCTTTGCTAGGGCAAATGAACAAGACTATGTACATGGATTGTAGCCAATGACCCAATGAATGTGTCTTTCCCATTCTTGTCAGGAAGGAGGATATGAAACAGTTCCTATTCAGCAGAGTGGATAACAGTATGTCTTCTTACCTTGAGCCACCTCTCTTTCCACACGTAGTGGATGGCCAGGTGTATGGTCTAAAGCTCTGCTTGTTGTGACTACTTTCCCTTACCCTTGTACGTCAGGGCCACCCCCAAGTGGGCAACAACACTGCAGTGGTCCATTTCCAGTTGTGCCCACCTCCAGCAGCTGGTTATGAGGGAACTTCCCACATACAACAATAGGTATAACCTGAAGAGGAGGGACATAATGAGTCCACTCAGAACGCATCCTTCCGCATTATAACAATGGATTTCCGTCAACTTTGTTTAATTTGGTTACCATAGTTTAATAATGGAGCAAACGGTTATAACCACTGAGGGTAGCTAAAGCCAGCACATTGAATCCAGACTCCTGGGAAAGGGTACCTGCATTGTCAGGGTTCAACCAGAGAAACAGAACCAGTAGAAGATATATACCAGGAGTGCCAAAAATATATATACACATTTTAAGAGACGCTAAGAGATGTTCACCATAATTAGAAGTTTCTGGACACTGATGGTAACCACTTTGCACACCTCTTGTAATTGCAGAACTCAAACGTGACTTGTATTCATCTTATTGAGCATTACAATTTTAATACACTTTTTTCCTGTCTTAAAGGAAAAGTGGACTCAAACTCCCAAATTCAAGCAATTTTGGGGCACCCTCTGTATTAAGGGGTGATTGCGTGGAATTAGCTTAACATGATTACGGAGAATGGCAAGGCAAGTCCAAAATCCATAGGGCCGATTATCAGGAACAGCAGGCTGGAAGTCTTGGGTAAGAGCCATATTTACTATCCACAGGTGAAATTTCGTTTTCCTCAGGAAAGCCTCAGTTCTGCTTTTTCAGGCCTTTCAACGGACTTAATCAAGGGCACTCAGATCATCTGGGATTGTTTAGATTGTCTAGGATAATTTACCTTGCTTAAATTCAACTGATTATAGACTTTAATCACAGCATAAAGTATCTTCAAAGTCACACTTATATTAGTGTTTGATTGAATTTCTGGGGAATATGGCCCAACCAAGCTGACACATAAAACTGACCACCATAGTACTCATACTATTAAATTTAGTCCCATTTAAAAGTGAAATGTAAATGTTTTTCTTAGTTGATTGAAACTTCTTCGAATGCATTCTCATATACATTCTCCAGCTTTGCTAATGTAAATAAGTAAAGCACTATAATTCTTTTGTGTTTAAGTCATCCTCTTCAAAAATTGGCCTTTAAATTTAACCTTTTGGGCAATTCAGGATCTGGCTCCAAATGGAGGA
The DNA here is from genome assembly GCF_000164805.1 of Carlito syrichta. Classification (NCBI taxonomy): domain Eukaryota; kingdom Metazoa; phylum Chordata; class Mammalia; order Primates; family Tarsiidae; genus Carlito; species Carlito syrichta. Next base: position 609,169 of record NW_007246938.1, read on the forward strand.
GGAGGGTACCTGGGAGCAAGGAAGGCTTCGTGGGGGTGGGGCATTTGAAGAGCTCCAAGTACTCTGAATCTTCTTATAGATTCCTATTTCTATTCTCATAGTGCCATTCTCTGCTGATCAATGCCTTAGCTTTTATATAAGAGACCCAAAAAAGCATTCTGCTCAGCCGGCTGTGTTGGCTCATGCCTGTAATCCTAGTGCTTTGGAATGCCAAGATGGGAGGATTGTTTGAGTTTGGGAGTTCGAATTCAGCCTAGTAACATAACAAGGCCTCGTCTCTAACAAAAAAATTAAAAAATTAGCCAAGCATAGTAGTGCATGCCTGTAGTTCCAGTTAATTGGGAGACTGAGGCTGCAGTGAGCTGTGATTGTGCCATTGCATTTCAGCCTGTGTGACAGAGTGAGACCCTGACTCAAAAACAACAACAAAAACATTTTGCTCAACTGAAATTACAAAACAGGAACTAGCAGGACCAAATTTTGTGCTTTCTGGTTATTTTAGGCTTGCAGCCAGAAGATTTAAGAGTCCCTAGCTTTCAGTTTACAGCTGAGTGAAGATGACAAGGATTTGAGCTCGTCATTCTGTTTTGTTTTGTTTTTTTTGAGTTGGAGTCTCACTCTGTCGCCCAGACTGGAGTGCAGTGGCCGCTCCTGGCCACTGCAGCCTTGACCTGCTGGGCTCCGGCGAGCCTTCCGCCTCAGCCTTCTGAGTAGCCGGAATTACAGGTGCGCGCTACCACACCTGGCTAATTTTTTGATTTATTGTAGAGATGAGGTCTCACCTGCTCTGGCGGGTCTCGAAACCGCGGGCTCAGACAGTCCACTCACCTCAGCCTCCCAAAGGTGTGGGATCACAGGCTGAGCCACCGAGCCCGGCTGTCATTCTGTTTTTAAAGAGATGTTCAGTGCTGTTAGAAGCAGTTACCCCATCCCTATGTGAAAGTTGTTGGAGTCAAAATGGAGTCACTAATGTTAAAAAAAAAAAAACAAACCCAAGTGATAAAACAAAATAGCAACAAAATCTTTGTAGAACAGAACTGGGAAAGATCATGAAGAAAGGATTCTCATGCCTGTATGCCTGATAACAAAAACTATCCCAAATGACTCTGCAAAAACCACCACCTTGCACAAAGGCCATCATAAACTTACACCAACAATATTTCTGCAAGGACATCTACCAGCAACTGCCTGTCCAACCTCAGACTGGCATCATCCTTGTTATTAATCTTTGTAGCTACAGGCAATTCTCTCAAGATAATTATTATGTAACCTGCTTCATTTTTCCTTTAAAAACTTTGGTCTTCCTTTACCTCCCTGAATATACACATAGTTTGCTATGGCATGCGTATTCTCATTGCAATACTCTATTCCCAAATAAATAGTTTTTTCTTTTAGAGAGTCTGTTTGTTTGTTATTTGGGTTGACATCTGCATCTCTGAATTTTTCATATCTTTATACTCTTTTTGGAAGCAGCAAGGCAGAAACAAAAACTGTTTTCCATGGGCATGTTATTCCAGATGACTATAATAGTTTATGTAGCTGTTTTCCTGTTATATACCACAAACTTCCACAGTCTCAACTTTTGGATAATGTGATTTTGACTTATTTTACCCCAGGTAATCTAGATAACCCCAGACTGCTCACATTTTCTTTAGGGTCTGTTGCCTGTAACTTGCTTGCTGGTGCCAATGTCTGTTTTGGAGAATGTTCTTGGTTGCAAGCAAGGGAAACCAACTCAGGCTATCTTAGGCAGAGCAGGAATATTGGGGCCTCATAAAATTGGCAGAATATTGGAGACCAGGCTCAGAAATTGAAACATAAACCAAGGCAGCTTTGGAAAGTTAGGAATCAAGAAGTACAATCATCTTTTAGAGGAACCATCTTTCCAGAATTTAGCTGCCAGATTTCCACCTCATGAATGAATCCTAACCACCCTCCCATCTTTGTAACACTTCAGAGTCAAGGGTGCAAGTGGAGGATATATCTGGTCAAGCCCAGATCAAGTGACCTTTCCAAAATAGGATGTTTCACATTTTAAAAAAAGGACATATGTGAGGGTTGGGGTGCAGGTCAACAATAGAGTGATGGTGGGTGCTACAGTTTGGATGTTTGTCTCCTGTTAAAATTTGATCTCCAGTGTTGGAGATGGGGTCTAATAGGAGGTGCTTGGGTTATGAGGGCAGATCCCTCATGGATGGCTTGATGTAGACCTCACAGGAATGAGTGGATTCTCACTCTTTTAGTTCCTGAGAGAGCTGGGGTTTTTTTTTTTTTTTGAGTTGGCATCTCATTTCGTTGCCCAGGCTGGAGTGCAGTGGCACACATGCTCACAGCCATCCCAGAGTCGTCGACCTGCTGCACTCCAGTGATCTTTCAGCCTCAGTTTTCCAAGTAGCTGGAACTACAGGTGCCTGCTACCATGCCCGGCTAATTTTTTATTTATTGAAGGGAGAGGTCTCGCCAAATTGCCCGGGCTAGTCTCGAACCTGCAGGCTCAGACAATCCACTCTCCTTGGCCTCCCAAAGTGCTGGGATTATAGGCTCAGCCACCCAACCGGCCAAGACCTGGCTGTTTTAAAGAACCTTCCCTCCTCTTTCTCTTGCTTGCTCGCCCACCATATGATCTCTGAACACACCAGCACCCTTTAACCTTCCTCGATGAGCGGAAGCAGCCTAAAGCCCTCACTGGATGCAGATGCTGGTGCTGGGCTTCTTGGACAGCATGCAGAACTGTGAGCCAATTAGACCTCTTTTCCAGATAAATTACCCAGCCTCAGGTATTCCTTTATAGTGATCCTAAGTGGACTAAGATGGTGGGATAAAGTGGGACTCAGGGAATTGGAGAGGGACAGAAACTAGATAAGTATTTAGGAGTGGAGTGCAATTGTGGTCAAAGATGAGGTCAGAGTCAGAAGTGGGGTGAGAGTCAGGAATGGGATAACACTTAGGAAAGGAGTGAGAATTAGCAACTGTGTAGGAATTAAAAGTAAAGTGAGGGTCAGGGAAGAGGCATATGCTTTTATATTTCAATGGCATCCTGCCATCTGACGTGTTGAAAGGTCCACAGCACTGCGTAACTTTATCAATTTTTGATCCGTTCTGACTTGGAGCGTGTGCTCGATATAATATGTTGAGATTTGTCACCCATTTCATTCCCGTCTATATTCCTCATACGTCACAGTGTCTGAGAGGCTAAAAATGAAGCTCCCTAGATTCCCTTGCTGCTGGGGTACTGGAGCATCTTACTTTCCGTTTGTGAGATGAACTCTTGAGATAGTTGGCAAGCAGAGGAGAGGAAGACTGTTGTCCCTGTGGCAGTGACAGTTGATGGTGAGCTCTGGAAGGCTGAGTTTTTGGAGGACCCATATTCATGTTTTATAGTTCAGTCACCATCCTTGTGAGTAAGGGGCAGGTGTAGCATTGGCAGTAGAGGTAGAAGTTGTAGCAGCAAGTTCTTGTCCTTGAAATTGCAACAATGGTGGTGTGACCTTGAGGCCAAAGTCTAGCTGAGACCTCCATTTCTGCTACTCTAGTCTTTTAAATTTTTTTTAAAAGTTGGAGTGTAGATATTTTACAATTATTTTTTAAAGCTGGCATGTAAATAGTTTATTTTAAAGAGTATAATAATCACCCTTTAACTTCAATTCCGTTTCCTTAAGATGGGTGTATCTACAATTAAAATTAAGTAAATTTAGTGCAACCTGGGAAATTAACTAAAATTGTGTTCTCTAGGATTGGTACAATACCAACCCTGGAGATTTGGTGTCACTACCCACCTGTTAGAATTTGTGGGAGTAGAACACATTCAACTTCTGGTACAATGCCTGGCGCAAAGCAGGGCTCAGTACATGAGCGCTGAACAAATAAGTAATGGTAGAAGTTATAAAGTAATAAGCAGAAGTTTTTTGGTTTTGTTTTGATTTTGGGGATAGGGTCTCACAGTCTCCCAGGCTGAAGTGCAGTGATGTGATCACGGCTCACTGCAGTGTTGAGGTCTTGGGCTCAAGTGATTCACCCTCCTTAGCCTCCCAAGTAGTTAGGAGTACAGGGGCACACCACCATGTCCAGTTAATTTTTTTTTTAATAGAGACAACATTTTGCTATGTTTCCCAGGCTAGCCTCAAACTCTTGTGCTCAAGTGATCGTCCTGCCTTGGCCTCCCAAAGTGCTGAGATTACAGGAGTGAGCCACTGTGTCTGGTCAATAAGTGGAAGTTTTATATGGAAAGAATGTATAAAAGTGACTTTAAGAAAAAAGAAGGGTTGTAGTAAGGAAATTTGGGAGGTAGATAAAGGGAATTTAGCATATTTATACAAAGTAGAATTTCCAATAAATTTTTAAGTGTATCTAAATCTTTGTATTAAAGCCCTTTCTGTTTGAAATGCCTACAGTGGCTTCTATTTCCTGCAGTAAAACCCAAACAATAGAGAAGGCAGTTAATCTGAAGTTGGGAGAGGTTGAAGAAGGGTCAAATTTATTAGGTTTTATGAATTCAAATTTGCAGCATCTTATTATCTTACAAGAGGACTGATCCAGGACATTACAATAGTATTGGTTACTGATTTGAGAACTCTCTGATGCCCCCATGGGTGGACTATGGAGAATTCCACAAATATTATTTCCATTCAGGATAGGGTTGAGGAGAGACTTGACTTTAGAATCTCTGGGACTCTATGCTCTATTTTCACACTGGGAGTAGGATGGGGATCTTGGAAAAGAGTCAGGTGATCAATTTGCAAATTCTTTCATGAAACTGGATAAATTTAGCCAGACTTTATATCAGAGAAAGCACATGAGGATGCTGCAGGGATTGGACAGGGAGGGAAGCCAATGCTGAGTTAATATTGATGTCCTTATAGATAAAAAGAGGAATTCCAGAAGAATATTTTGCTTTATTCCCTTTTGCTGTGTTTTGGTGGTTTGCTATTAATTGAAGGTGTTTTACAAACCCTAAGGCTAACGAAGCAAGAAGATAATTTGTTTGACTTGAAGTATCTATATTTATTTATTTATTATTAATTTTTGAGACAGGTTTTTTGCTCTATTGCCCAGGCTGGAGTGCAATGGTGTGGTCATAGCTCACTGTAAACTTGAACTCCTGGGCTCAGGCAATCCTCCTGCCTCTGCCTCCTAAGTAGATAGAACATTAGGTACGCCACCATGCCTGGATAATTTTCTTATCTTTTTTTTTTTTAAATTTATAGTGACAGGGTCTTACTATGTTGTCTAGACTGGCCTCAAACTCCTGGTCTCAAGTGATCCTCCCACCTTGGCCTCCTGAAGTGCTGGGATTATAGGCATGAGCCACAGTACCCAGAATATATTTATTTTTAATATTTTATAATCATATGGTTAAAAATACCAGTTCTCAGCCATATCTCCTCCACCCTCATCCCCATTCCCTAAGAAAACTCTAACTCATTTAATTCTTCTAAATGTTTTCAAATTAGGTAAATCACCAGCTTCATGTGTCCTCAAGTGAACACTGATAAGCTATAAGCTGTCCTACCTGTGCTGCTTTACTAGTGTTTACCTTCAGTTTGTCTGATGATTGATGTCAGCAAAAATAAACATTTTCTTGGCATTCTTGATTTTCAATCAATCTTGCTTTATTTTGAGAGTAACAGGCATAAAATCAGGCATGCAGAAAAAATTTAATGCTTCCTCTTGATGAATTTAGCGCAAATGGAAGTGGAAAGCTTAATCTTGCTAATTTAGAGTAACACAGTTGTTTCCAAATTCTGTGACACAGTTATTGTAGGATTTAAATTCAGCCAATTACCATGTCCCTTCTCTGTTATCTCCCTCCCTTCTCAGGAGGAGTCTTCTTTGCAGTGGTAGCAGGGCAGAGAGCTGTGCTGCCTATGTGATTGGGCCCTGGGGAGGGCCGTCCCAGCCTTGCCTGGCCTTCTGCCCTCACTGGCCTCTGCTCCATAGGACACAGCGTGTGGTCTTGTTCATTACCTCACTGCAGTTCTTGCAGCCTCTCTGGGTCCCAGAATCATCTCTGACATCTGGTCCTTGCTCAGCTGTTGCCAGCATCTGCCTGCCATTCTGAGGCATCTGCTGGTCTTCCAGCCCTGCCAGCTGTTTCCTCTTCTCTCCTGGGGATGGAACATGTTCGGCTTCATCGCATCTCACAGTGACAGGCCGGCTTCTGTGAGGCTTCCTTGGGCCTATCTCCCTGGGCACCTCCCATGCCACAGCTGCTCTGCTCCTTAGGCACCAATTTGGGTGGGGGGTTCTCTCGGAATGTGTAGGCACTGGCCTTCCTGACCTTTGGGTTTTCCCAACCTGCATATGGTTTTAATTTGAGCCACACCCTGAGCCCAGGACTCAGACCCACAAAGCAGCTCCACACCACTGTTCATCCCCCTCCAGATCTCTCTGGTCCAACTTTGATCCTCTTTGGATACTCTTACCTCTTCAGCATTATTTCCCCATTTTAAAAAATATGGATAGACTCCTTCCTTCCAGCATCTTCCCTTGATATGCAAAGTCCACATTTTAGAATAAAAATATATTTTCTCTGTCAGGATCCTGGCATTTGTCAATCAAAAGCATTTTGGTTTTCAGACTATTAACTCTGCTATAGATCTACAAATACCTACTTATATGCTCAAAAGTCAAGAACATGACTCTGTTCTCTTGGTATCATCTCTGTTTAGAGCAAAAATCTGTCACTGTTATCTGAATGGTAGTAAACCATTCAGACCATTTTGAAGAATAGAGAAGTTTATTATAAAAAGATTTTTCTGCTACTTGAGATGACTTTCACTACTTTTGGGTATTGCCCTTTGTTTTAGAAAATGATGGTGAGAAAAAATAAGATTTGGGGTTCTTTTAATGCCTCTTTTGGGGGGGTGGTAAGTAGAAAGCAACACATAATTTGTCATTCCTTTTCTCTCTATTTTCTTATCCCTACTTTCTTTTCTCCCTCCTTCCTCCCCAAGTTTTACGGTCTTTGAAATCCCAAAGTGTGGCACCCTGTGGTGTAATGGAAAGAGCACTGAACAACCTGGCAATGAGGCTTCTAGTCTCTGCCCTAATCACCCCAAGGCCAAGTACTAGACAATTAGAGATAGTCTCTATGTTCCAGAGCCCACTGAAATTATTCAAACCAGTCAATCCTAAGCTTGTTTACCTTGCCTAGTCTGTTCCTGCCGATAGCAATTACAATACTCTTGTCCAGATTTCTTTTCTTTTCTCTTTGCCTCCTGACCAACCTCAGTGCTTCTCTAGGTAGTTCTCCATTATGTGATATGTGTCTTCCTTTTGGGAACTGTGAGTAACAAATTGTCTTTTCAATGGCAATTGTCTCCTGATCTGTTGGCCTTACTATATCTCCAAAATTTTATGAATATACTGTATTTTAAAACACAAGGTCTCTGAGTAGTGACACTACAGTTTGTCCTGCTGATGCTGGGCACTAGAAGTCAGGACACCAGCCATTGTTCCTTCTAGAAGATGGATGTCCCTATGGCCACCCTTACCAGAGCAGATTTCACATGATATTTGTGTCTTCACATCAGTTGCTTCCTAAAGAAAGTCTCACACTGGTGTGACTTTTGGTATAGTTTGATCACATGCTTATATTCTAGATTCAAGAAAAGCTGAGAAAGTTGCTGGCTTCCATCTTGGTATATGCAGACTTAAAAGATATGAAATTCTCAAAAAACATTTAAAAAAGTACCTCAAACTCCCTGGCGGTCACATGTTTTTTGAAAAAATGAAGGATCATCAAATTTTTAATGAGGAAATGATCATTTTGGTTAATTGTTACCATATTCAAAAATCAGTGTAGCCAAATCATGTTCCTAAACAGAAGGTTAATGTGCCCAGACAACCAACTCTGCATCATTGTAGGACATGTATTTTTCTTTTTTTTTTTTTGAGTTGGAGTCTCACTCTGCCGCCCAGACTGGAGTGCAGTGGCCGCTCCCGGCCACCGCAGCCTCGACCTGCTGGGCTCTGGTAATCCTTCCACCTCAGCCTTCCAAGTAACTGGAATTACAGGCGTGCGCTACCATGCCCGGCTGATTTTTTGATTTATTGTAGAGATGAGGTCTCGCTGCCCAGGCGGGTCTCGAACCTGCGGGCTCAGGCAATGCACTCACCTCAGCCTCCCAAAGGCACGGGATTACAGGCTGAGCCACCAAGCCCGGCTAAGACATGTATTTTTAAAGACATGTTCAGATTGTTTCTCAGTGCCCAGGGGGAGCCAATTTTTTTTGTGGGGCAGGGGATAGGGCTAATGATCTTTAGGAAAAAACAATCACCCCACATTGGGAGAACCCCATGCATTATTGTATTATAATCACTATATTTTGATCTCATTTCATCCCTAAAACACCATTTCCAAGAAAGTTTACACATCTTCCTGTCCAATCTTTTTCAAGGTTTCCATTCTCAGTTGAATTGTCTCTTTGAATCCTTGCCTTGCAGCCTTCGCTTCTATTTTGGTGGTTCCTTGTATTTTATGTAAAGCATAACCAAGTCTTTAAGCCTACAGAGAGAGAGGCATACCGTAAGTCAAAATTATCAAGATACTCCAGTATTGGAGATAAGAAAAACAAGACTGTCTAGACAAGTGTCGAGTGATACAACATTGAATTTTAAGCCAGTATGATCTAAGGAAAGTGTAAAAAAGTTTAACATTTCTTTAAAGGTTTGGTCTCAGAATCCATTGACCTGTATACTCCTGCCCCTAAAAAAGAGCTGGGAGGGATTGCCAAAGCATTTTTTAAAAATGAAAATAATATTTCTAAATATTACTTGGATGAGATAGGAAAAATACTTGGAGAGCTTGCCTAAAAGAGATGCTAGTTTTATTGCTATTTCATAGTTTTTGAGGACCAAGGGTTAGTCATGGCTCTTCCTACTATGTCAAAATATTCCTACTATTCCTACATGTCGAAATGCTTCTCCAGTGTGTGCTGTTGCCCATATAGCATGGGAATAAGTGTCTACACAAACATGCACATAGGATATTTCCCAAAGCTGGGGACATGAGTCACATCTATCTGCCATAAGTCATTAGGGCGTAGTCCCCTAGGGTTCACTCCCATAGGTAATACAGGATGGCGTATGGGACATGCTTCACAATTTCGAACAATTGACCTGGCAATTTCTCTGGGGATTTTAAATTGCAGCCTTAAAACCGTAGCATTCTGATGGTGCAGAGCATGGCTGCGCGTTGCTTGTTGTACAGGAACAACAATAAGCCTTTTCGTTAAGGCATCTGCCACAGCATTACCTTCATGAATTGGGCCTGGCAGAGAAGAGTGAGCTCTGACATGTCCTATAAAAAATAACTCTGTTCTTGCATGAATGAGTTGTTGTAATGTTTGTAGCAGGATAAATATGGCTGAGGAATTGCATGATAGAGGTGCAGTTTCAATATGAGGAAAAAGTGAAACCACATATTTTGAGTCTGTGTAGAGATTAAACTGCTGATCTGGGAGCTGCTGAAAAGCAGCTATAACTGCATAGAGTTCGACTCTTTGGGCTGATGATTCAGAAGTTTTGAATGTAGTAGCGTTATTATTAATAATCAAGGCAGCCACTCCGCTTGATGAGCCATCAGTAAAGACCAGAGCTGCAGGCACAGGTAGTGGTTGGCTCGAACATCTTTTAGGGAAAATTACAGGATGTTGTTTTAAAAATTGCAAAAGTGGATGCGCCGGTAAATGGTATGTAACTTTTCCTGTAAAACTCATCAAGGCTAACTGCCAATCAATATCCTCCTGTAATAATTTTTGAACTTGTTCAACAGTATAACGACAAATAATCTCTGCTGCTTCTTGTCCAAAAAGCTCTCTGCTTCTATTTCGGCCTTTGGATATTAAAGTAGCGATCAGAACAGGATATGAGACTAACACCTTCTTAGCTGTAACAGGCAAATGTAACCATTCTAAAGGTCCCTGCTGCCACAAGCAGCCTGTGGGTGTATAAGGTGTAGAGAGAATTATGAGACACCAAGGAAGCTGATAGTCTAGCCTTTTCACCTTCTGTTCTGAAATCTTTTTCTGGATGAGTTTTAAGGCCTCATTTGCTTCATCGGTTAGGCTTCTGGGAGATTTAGGATTGGGATCTCCCCTTAAGACATCAAACAAGGGTTTTAATTCTGCAGTAGTGAGTTTGAAATACGGTCGGACCCAATTAATGTCCCCTAATAGTTTCTGAAAATCATTCAAAGTTCGCAGATGATCAGTTCTTAGTTCTAACTTTTGAGGAGCAACATAATCCTCCTTGATAATTCTACCTAAATAAGTAAAGGATGGCTCAGTTTGAATTTTGTCTGGAGCTACTTGTAATCCATAATCTTTTAATGACTCAATTAACTCAGCCAATATTTTCATAAGATATTTATGGTCTTTATGAGACAATAGTATATCATCCATGTAATGGATCAAATACAAGGAAGGATGTCTATTTCTGATTGGTAATACAGCTTGATCAACAAATTTTTGACAAAGCGTAGGACTATTTTTCATCCCTTGTGGAAGAACTTTCCATTGATATCTTTGGTAAGGCCTTATCAAGTTTACAGATGGTAGGCTAAATGCAAACCTCTGTCTGTCCCTTGGATGCAAGGGGATGGTGAAAAAACAATCTTGCAAGTCAATAATTATGATACTGTTCTCCTTAGGAACTGCTATTGGGGAGGGGGGTCCTGGCTGTAAGGCTCCCATAGTCTCCATTGTCTCATTAATTTTTCTCAAATCATGTAGCATTCTCCATTTTCCTGACTTCTTTTTGATTACAAATGCTGGTGAATTCCATGGACTTACTGAGGGCTCAATGTGTCCCTTAGACAATTGATCTTGCACTAATTCATTGACAGCCGATAACTTTTCATGATTAAGGGGCCACTGCTCCACCCACACTGGATCATCAGATTTCCAGGCTATAGGGTCAGCTGTCAGTTCAGTGGCCCCTAAGATAAATCCTGACTTCCCAATCCCTTCCTGTCCTCATTAGGTTTGGGAGTAATAGGATTAACTTTTCCTTGCAGATTTTTTCCTAAGCCTTTATCAGGGTGAAACCCCATTTGAACCATCTGAGCAGAGGCAAAGGAGCTAAGGCTTACTAAAAGGACCCCCATTTGTTCTAACACAACCCTTCCCCATAATGTAAATGGCAAGGAAGGCACCACATAAGGTTGAAAAGTTCCCTGATGTTCCTCATCTGACCATGTTAGCATCTGGGAGCTCTTAGCTACATTAGAAGCTTGTCCCAATCCTACAAGATGGGAGGGAGTATGTTGTGTGGGCCAATTAGAGGGCCAATCCTTCCCTGATATACAGGAGACATCAGCCCCAGTATCCAAAAGTCCTTCAATTTGTTTTCCTTGTATTGTTAGAAGTTTTGTTGGCCTTTTATTCTTTATTTCCTGTATCCAGAAAGCCATATAGAACCAAAGCCTCTATTTCCTCTACCTTCCATAGTAACAGAGTCTCCCAGAGGAAAAAAGGGCAGTAATAACAACTGAGCAATGCGTTGTCCGGCGTGGGCAATCACTGTCTTTGTTGGAGGCTGAAGAAGAATATTGATTTCCCCGGTATAGTCGGAGTCAATAACCCCGGGAATTACTTGGATCCCTTGAAGAGAAGTGGAACTCCTCCCTATTACTAGTCCCATAGTACCTTTTGGAAGGGGGCCATATATTACTGTAGGTAGACGAGTAACAGCTGAATCAGTAGTTAATATTGCTGAGGTGGAGGAACTGAGGTCCAGTCCTGCACTACCTGGGGTTGCTCGCTTGAGCTGCTGGATGCCGTCAGAAAGGGATTTTGGGTCGGCTGGCATGTCCCTATTATTTGAGAGGCCTGGGACAGGCCCCTGGTCTAGTTTCCCTGCGGGGGAGGAACCGTAGATTGAACCTGAGGAGCCAATGGAGTTCCATTTTTATGGAACTTGGAACGACAGTCTTTGGTCCAGTGAAATCCTTTTCCACATCTGTTACAAGGAGTGGAAGGAGCTCTAAAATTACTAGCTGTCACAGGCTTTGGAGCAGCATTTCTAGGACACTGTCTACTGAAATGACCTGGCTGACCACATGTATAACAAGTCACACTAGTATTATTGTACTTTTTGTTGTTTTGATTCTGTAGAAACTGAGAAATGGTTTGACCTTGAAGTGCTACTGCTATAGCAACACCTTGCATATCGGAAGAAGTGACTTCTGCACAAGCCTTTACAAAGTCAGAAACATCTCCTGACTTCTTAATTGATCTTATCAACGCTTGGCAAGTGGGAGAGGCATTTTCAAAAGCCAACTGCTTAACAATCAAATCTGCTGCCAGTTTGCTTAGCACCATTCTATCTACCGCCTCCACTAATCTGGCTACAAAATCTTCATATGGCTCATCAGATTTCTGTTTCACATTCGCTAGACCTGGAGCCTTTTGATCCGGGGGAGGCAGTCTTTTCCATGCTCCTATGGCCATAGCTGAAACAGCGTTTAGCACATCCTTAGATAGTCCTAATTGATCTGCGACCCCTACATAAGCGCCTTCCCCCATCAACATATCCTTGGTAACCAGATTCTGTCCTCTTTTTCTCCCTTCATTCTTAACTAACTCCTTTTTGGTTAATTCTTCATATTCCATTTTCCACAAGTAAAAGCTCCCTCCCGGCAAGCAAGCTTTTGCCACTTGGAACCAATCATAGGAGGTCATCCATCGACCACCTAGCCCTTCTACCAGAGTCATAGTATAAGGGGAAGTAGGACCGTAATCATGGACTGCGCTTTTCAGCTCTTTCAAAAGTTTATAAGGCAGTGCCTCCCAAGTCGGGTCATCACATTCGTATGAGATTGGAAAGCAGTGTAACAATTCCCCTTGTTCATGCGCCTGCTGAATGGCCCCTTGAAAGCCGACCGCATAAATTCGAGGTCTCTTAATTTTACAAACCTTAACAGCAGGTGGGGAAGAGGGAACAGACATGAAGTTTCTGGCCCCTGGTGGCCAATCTGGGTTATTATATTTTGCTGCCTCATCTTCCAATTCAGCCTCATCCTCCAATAACAATTGTTCATGGTCTCTATCATCATCCTGAGTCTTATTATTCTGATTCTTATCACCTCCCCCTTCATCCTCACTACTATCTGATGTGTCTGCATCCTCCGCAGGTTGTGATAGAGGGAAGATCCTTGATGAAGCCCTAGAAGATGGTCTTGCTTTCAATAGGGGTGTGGCTTCCCGAGGAGGAGGTTTAGAAAAGGAGCCATAAGATGGCTCTGTTTCCAGTGACTGTCTTAACATATTCCACATAGAATAAGCATCTGCGGGCATGTTCTTTGCCCCATTTCTTTGATACCAATCTTTCATATTTTTACCTACCTGGGCCCAGGTATCCAGATCAAGCATTCCTTCATCAGGGAACCAAGGGCTTACTATTTGGATGAACTGTAAAAATTCTATTAATGTTTTCTTACTTACCTTTATACCTTTTCTTTTTAAAGTTCTTTTAATAATAGATGCATAGATACGCCTGTCCTTGGACCCTGAATTTCCCATAGTGACAGAGGTGCTAACTTCTCAAACAGTTCTTGCTGTTCACCCTCTCTCTACCTGCACTCACTCGCAGGGGGCCTGCAGAACCCTATGGGTGAAGTCCTCAATCACACCGCATATCAGGGGGAGCTTACCTTCTTCAGGCCCCTGTTCGGGGGCGCCAGATGCTGGAGGCCAGCTCCGGGGGGTTCACGGGGACCCGAGAAGGAGGCGTGATGAGGCGAGGGAAGGAAGAGTCGTGACCAGAGTTTCTTTTCCGGCACTCTGGCAATCAAACATACCAGGTTGCGTTTATTTATAGTAAATTATAAATTAATCATTTTTGTGGTTATATAATCACAAGATGATTTCATTATTTTATCACAAACACTGTATGTTCTCATGTCTTACAAGATTTATTATAAAGTTAATGATTAATACAACTTGCCCATAAACCCAAAACCGGTTTTTGTGGTTATTACTACCACCACCTGCTGGACTATTAACCTTATAAACTTAACATCCTATTTCATGAAAATATATAACTTTCTATAAGGAAAATAAAAAGTAAAAAAGGACAATCAGCTATTAAAACAATAATATGTGGATTCACACAAAACTTACCTTATCTATTCTAAATATTCCTAACATTTTTATAGCAAAAAATCATTATTACTAATTATATCAAACTTAACCAATTCTACCTAATCTCACAATCTTCTATTGTATAATAGCTACATTTAATTTTCTTATACCATTAGTTTACTTTGTAGCAGATTTTTATTTTCTATGCTTTTAAAATTAAACACCATGGTGGGCTACTATGTTTAATTCTTTCCCAGAGAAAAGGAGAGTTTCATTTAACATATCTGCTATCTACCCAAGCTCATCTAACCATGTCTTCATCATAAACTCCGGTGTAAGGTAAAGGAGGATCTAACCATGATAAATCTTGCATGCTGATTCTACCCCTAGGGGCCCACCAAACTTTAATATTATATCCCATATGTTGTCCTGCTCTAATAGTAGGTAAAGGCTTAAGAGCTTTATTTTTGGGCGTTCTGGTTTTATGACTAATCTGATGTTTAACTATACCTATGTTATCTGTAACAGTTTTTACCTCAGTTCTGTTAATTCCTTATGCCACAACTTTAATAGAAAATCTCTAAGTGTTTCATTTGCCATACAGTTAAAGGTACATTTTGTTGCAGTGGATGTTACAATAATTGATTCTATTGACAGTTGGGTTGGGTCGTCATGACCTCTCCTATTCTTGATTTCCTGAGGTGTAGCCGATGTTGAAACACTGACTGCTTTATTACTGGCATTGTAGACACTGTACCCTCCAATTCTGGTTACATTATGCTTTTCCGAGAGAGATTGAAACGTATTATTCCTGTAAGGCAGGAGTATAACAATATAATGGGAATAACCAGGCGACCATGAGTCACAGGGCAGCCATGCAGAACTTCCTCAAGACTTTCCATGGGGCCTTGCCACGCACACGGATCCCCTCTGGGGCTTTGCCTTCCAGGGGGGGTGTCTTCATTCGGTTCCCATGCTGAGCCCCAGATTGTCATGGCCTCCGCCAAGGCTTTTTCTTCCAGCAAATGGAAATGAAGACTGAAAACTCTTACTTGTAGATGGCTTCATCTTAAGGAGTTAGGACTGGCATTTAACCATTATTTCCCCCTTTCAAATCTCCTAAATTCTCACAAACAGATATTCCGACCAGAGGGATTGTTGCAGGGATGATTTGTGACATCTCAATACATCTTTTGAGCAGATTGGGCTTTCTTTGTCATTCTAGATCAGCTCTCTAGGTTCAGGACTATGTAACCCTGAAAAAAGAATTGTCTGACTTAAGGCACAAGGTCAATAACCAAAGCCAATTTCACTGGGCTCACCAGATATTCTGCTACCCCAAAGATAGGCTCTGAAAAGAGGGAAGTCTGTTTCCTCCAGAGTTATGCTGAAAAAAGCCAGGCTTCCCTGGCTGTTCAAGGACTCCCTGTTCTCCCCAGTTGTTAGACTTATCCTCACCAGAGATGTTGACCTAATTCCAAATCTATCTTTTAAACACTCAGGAAAATTTCCATTTCCTCAGCAACATTTTCTCAGCTTCCTGTGTCATGGAATAAAGCCAACTCCTGAGATAATTTGCAATGAGGGGTTAACAGAGGATTAATATGTTACTCTACTGGGGAGAGTTTTATTTGCAAAGGAGAAGTTAGAGAGTTTTTGTTTTTAGGAATTCTCATGAGCCAGGAGACTATTTTTTTTTTAAGCAGTAGAACCCTTTTACCTCAAATCTTTCCTAGATCAGAACTTCCTAGGGTCTCCTTAGCCATGTGTTTTCAACAATACCATAGCCAGTTGTTGATTTCAGTGAAGGTTTCTTGACTTGTCATGTGTGTTTTTCAGGATATTTTAGAATTGTAGCCTTTCTGATTTGCAAGGAAATTCAAAAATCATTCAGTGCAACCTTCATGAATGCAGGTATCTCTTCTCTGGCAGTACAGAGTGTCTCCATGAATAACGTACATAATTCTATCTCTAATTGTGAATCAAACTCACTCAGGATAACCTCCTTTTTGATGAATTAAAGTCAACTGATTAGGGTCTTTAATAACATCTGTCAAGTTTCTTCACAGCAGGGAAAATATAATAAGTTTACCATGGAGAAACCTGATGAACATTGTCTTAGCCAGTCAAGGTTAACATTATCATTATATTAACATGAATTATCAGTGATAATTCATGTTAATTGACTGTATCCTTAATAGGATGTGAAAGATAACTGCACCTCTTTGGATTTCCCCCCCAAGCCCTTAACTCCAGTCTAGTTATGAGAAAAAAAATCAGAAAACCCCAAATTGAGAAGCATACTATAATGTCTGTTGGGTACTTCTCAAAACTGTCAAGGTCTTCAATGTCTGAGAATTTGCCACAGCCAAGGAGAGCCTAAGGAGACGTGAGAATTAAATGTAATGTTGCAACTTGGATAAGTTGGAACAGAAAAAGGACATTAGGTAAAAAGTAAGGAAATCTGAAAAAGTATGGACTTTGGTTAATAATAATGTATTATTGTTGATTCATTAATTGTAGCAAATGTTTACTACCGATCTAAGGTATTAATAATAGAGGAAACCGCGTGTGAGTTCTACAAGAACTCTCTCCAATATTACTGCAACTTTTCTGTAAATCTGTAACTACACTAAAATAAAAAGTTCATTTAAAAAATAAACTTGTCAGGCACAGTGGCTCAAGTCTGTAATGCCAGCATTTTGGGAGGCTGAGGTGAGAGGATTGCTTGAGCCCGCAGGTTTGAGACCAGCCCAGGCAATTTGCCGAGATCTCGTCTCTACAATAAATTAAAAAAAAAAAAATTAGCTGGGTGAGGTAGCACGTGCCTATAGTTCTGGCTACTTGGAAGGCTGAGGTGTCAGGATCGCCAGAGCCCAGCAGGTCAACGCTGGGGTGACCATGAGCGTGCCACTGCACTCCAGTCTGGGCAATGGAATGAGACTCCAACTAAAAAAATAATAATAGTACAAATAAAAAAATAAATTTGTTCATTTAGATAGCTGATTTATATAAATCATATGCGAAACTAATTGTATCCTCCTTATATATAAGTTGCTATCCATGAATCATTTTTTGACTAGGACGTTTTTAGATTTCTTCATTACTCCATGAGTTACTTGGGAATCTTTTGAAAAAAGAGTTCATCAACCTCACAAAAAACTTTGACATTACTAAGTACTACTGAGTACCAGGCAGAACACTTAGAATCTTATCTGCATTATCTCATGAAATACCACAAGTCAGTGATATTGTTACCCTTTTTTCATTTCTGAGGAAAGTGAGACTCAAATAAATTGCCCAAGTTCGTTTATCTAGAGTTCAGTCTAAGTCTGTTTGACTTCAAAGTCTACATATCTTTTTTAAAAAACATAAACTTTACATTGTAGAATAGTTTTAGATTTTTCAGAACAGTTGCACAGGTAAAGTTCTTGAATACCCTGTTTCCCTTAATGTTAATATCCTATGGTATAACTATGGTACATTTGGCAAAACTATGTGACTAACATTGATACAGTACTATTAATTAATCTCTGGACATTATTCAGATTTCACCAGTTTTCCCACTAATGTTAGTTTTCTGTTTTAGGATAAAATCTAAGAGGCCAGATTGTATTTAGCAAAGCTTATGGTTTTAACCATTCCACTTGATTTGCTCTATAGAGAAGCTCATAAATCTGCAAACAGGTATAATGTGCTATGATTGTTCTATGAGTCTGGGTGACACAGGCTGATAATGACATTGTTTAGGGTTAACATCTCTATTTTTCTTAGAATATAATAACTGCTTCAATTTTCAGCTATCCTTTGATTGTGATGCTTAATCTAAACACTCAGGAACTTTTCCTTAAAGCTTTTTATATTAGTTTTCAGTAGTACTATTTTAGTTTCTTAATTTCCAAGATAAAAAGCTCCCAAGTAACCATCTTAGTGTCAAAGTTACTTAGAATGTTGAAGCCATTGACACCCATTCTGTATTCCTTAGTCATCTTGTCCTGTTGACTTCCTTCAATATGTCATTACTGTCCTTCTCTTCCTTACCATTCCTATTGCCATTACCTTGGTCCATCCAGGAAAATACTTTTTCATATCTAGACTATTGTAAGAACTCCTTAAGAGCTCTTCTTACCTCTAAACTTCCTCAACTCCAGACCCATATTTTAGACCAATATCATACTGACTTTTAAAAATTATTAGTTTCATCATATTATCTTCCTGCTCAAAAATCCTCAGGTTCTGCTCAGTGATTTCAGGAGAGGCATTGAAGCTCTAAATGTTATTAAATGCTTTTTCTTTTCTCTTTCCATACTATCTATCCAAACCAACTTCCTTTGACTTTCCAACATGAACCTTTCTTCCTAGGGAACGCCATTGCTCAGATTCCACCCAGTACACCACACTCTAATGCAAAGCTCATGCTTATGCTGATACTCATATTTGGAATATCGTTTGTCTTCTCTTTTCTGTGTCCAAGTGTTTTCCATCTTTTTAAATAATGGTTCTAGGTTTATCTAGTGGCTCCCCAGTATCCGTAAGGAGAATTTACATCTCTTAGTAATCCATGACATCCAATGTAAGTCGGACAATGTGTCCAAGTGAAAAAGGGAGGTCAATTTGTGGTCCTAATTAGGTCTCCTGATGTGTTTCTTTCATTTTATTATTACAACTACCACCATGTTGACCCCTTGGCAACCCACACTTAGTTCATATAGGCAGAATCCTCTCCCTTTGAACTCCCTGGGTATAAATGACATATGATGACAGAACTTCAAAAGACTTTTACACAACAAGAAAGAACTAAAGAAAAACAAATATCACATTTCAAGAAGCCACAAACAGTCCAATTTACATAACACAATTTACTCAACCTATCTTGATGTATTTTTTCAGGATTAGTTTCAGATGTATTGGCATAAAATACAAGTTTATTCACTCTTATGAAAGAAGCCTGCATAAGGGACTCAGATCCTGATTTGTCTGTTCCATCATTCTTAGCATGAGGGCTCCTTCCTCAGGGTAATTTCAGGGCCTCTTATGATTAACTCCAGCCATAATATACATACTCCAGGAAGGTAGCAGAGAAAGGGCCAAAGGCCCCCTTGTGTGTACCCTCTATAAAGAGCCTTCTTGGAACTTTTACCTAACAACTTCCACTTATATTTGATCAGCTGTACTTAGTTTCCAGGTAGGTTAGTTGTTGCAGTTTTTAGGCAGAGCAGATTTTTGCTCAGAATAACATAGGCCTCTGTTTATAAAGACAAAGGGGAGAATGGTTATTGGATGGGCAGTTAGGCATCTCTGCCACAGATAACTTCCATGGCTTAGAAGTCTGGTTCAGTAGATGTTCTCCAGTTTCAAACAACTGAACAAAGCTCAAAGCCTCATTGCCTGTATTTTTTCTGTGCTTTGAGCTTCTCTTCAGTCTTCATTGGAGGTGTCATCTTCGAACCCATTACCTTAGTGCTCCCTCTGTATATTGTGAACTGGCTCAAGCCAGAGGAGCCAGATGTTTCTCTAGGCTTGTCCTACTTGGTTTCAGTTATTGGCCTGGGATTTGAACCTCTCATAGGTGACTTTCAGTGAAATTCACCAACTGTCCTCTAACACAGTAGTTGCTATTTTGATGGCCCTGAATGAATCACATTCCTGGTATTCACTCTCTTGTGTAGTGTCTTCCCATGTGGACTCTGGCCTTGGCCATGTGACATGCAGTGGCCAATGGGATATCAGCAAATGCCAGACTGGAGGTTTGATAAAGCACTCATTTACTGGAACTTGTCTTCTTGGAACACTGCCACAACTATGTAAGAAACCCAGGCTATCCTGTTGGAGAAGCTGCATGGATGAGAGCTGAACTGTTCCACCTGACAGTCCCAGATGTTCCCTAAGCATGTGAGTGAGGCCCTCTTGGTCCTTCTTGCCCTAGATAAACTGCCAGATGACTATAGCCACGTGGCCAATCCTAGATGAGACACCAGAAGAAACTGCCTGGTTGAAGTTACCTGCAGAATCATAAGTAAACAAATGGTGGCTATTTGAAGATACTAAATTTTGGGGTAATTTGTTATGCAAAAATAGAAAATGAAGGCATTCTGGATATTGTTCAGAGAAGTTATGGAATGCTCTTAACTACAAGTCTGTAGTTTTAAGCATACACTCTCTAGTGAGCACTTATTTTTGACCATTCAGCATTCATTTCTTCTTTTTTTTTGGTTATAACACTGGGATTTTACTTAGGGCAATCACTTATTCAGTTATCACAAGCAATTCCGTCGACCACAGTGCTTGCCTGGAAGAGGTGGGTGTAAGGAAACCAGTTTAGCTCTTCTCTTTGGTAATGGAGATAGATTGGACAGGCATTGGAAACATACTAAATTTGTACTGAAGGAAACCCTCATGTAGAGCTGTTATGAGTGTAAACTGACACTGCTATTGTGCAGAGTAATCTCGTCATCATACTAAGTAAATGAAAGCATATACACTTTCAAGCCAGAAACATGTACCCAAGGGAAATGCTTACATAAGTCCATGAGCGGACACAGATGAAGCTCTTCATCAGAGCAGTTTCTGGTAGGAGGGAATTTACACAGGTATCAAATGCAAGAATGAATAAGTAAAATATAATGAACTATTATGCAGCTTGCAAAAGTTATGATGTAGATTTTACACTTAATATTGTTAAAATCTTTCCATGTTATTCTCTGTGAAAATAAACAATAGCACAATACAATTTTTTTAAAACTTTTATATTTTTGTTTTAAAGATGAGGGGTACAATTCAGGGTTAGGTATACAAATATTCATTATGCAGGTACCCCCCTTGTTGATGAGGTGTGTCCCCCCTTCCCCAGACAGATTCCTACTACTGCCAATCCCACCTCCCCGCCCCCCACCCTCCT
>NW_007246938.1:630170-636239 GCF_000164805.1 Carlito syrichta
CCATAAACCCAAAACCGGTTTTTGTGGTTATCACTACCACCACCTGCTGGACTATTAACCATATAAACTTAACATTCTATTTCATGAAAATATATAATTTTCTATAAGGAAAATAAAAAGTAAAAAAGGACAATCAGCTATTAAAGCAATAACATGTGGATTCACACAAAACTTACTTTATTCTAAATATTCCTAACTTATTTTTATAATTAAGCAATAGCAAAAAATCATTATTACTAATTATATCAGACTTAACCAATTATATCTAATCTCACAATCTTCTATTATATAATAGCTACATTTAATTTTATTATACCATTAGTTTACTTTGTAGCAGATTTTTATTTTCTATGCCTTTAGAATTAAACACCATGGTGGGCTACTACATTTAATTCTTTCCCAGAGGACAGAGAGTTTCATTTAACATATCTGCCATCTACCCAAGCCCATCTAACCATGTCTTCATCATAAGTTCTGGTGTAAGGTAAAGGAGGATTTAACCATGATAAATCTTGCATGCTGCTTCTACCCCTAGGGGCCCACCAAACTCTATTATTAATATTATATCCCATATGCTGTCCTGCTCTAATAGTAGGTAAAGGCTTAAGAGTTTTATTTTTGGTGGTACTGGTTTTATGATTAATCTGATGTTTCATTATACCTATGTTATCTGTAACAGTTTTTACCTCAGTTTCTGTTAATTCCTTATGCCACAAATTTAATAGAAAATCTCTAAGTGTTTCATTTGCCATACAGTTAAAGATACATTTTGTTGCAGTGGATGTTACAATAATTGATTCTATTGATGGTTGGATCATCATGACCTCTCCTTTTCTTGACTTCCTGAGGTGTAGCCGATGTTGAAACATTGACTGCTTTTTACTGGCATTGTAGACACTGTACCCTCCAATTCTGGTTACATTATTCTTTTCCAAGGGAGATTGAAATATATTATTCCTGTAAGGCAGGAGTATAACAATATAACGGGAATAACCAGGTGACCATGAGTCACAAGGCAGCTATGCAGAACTTCCTCAAGACATTCCGTGGGGCCTTGCCATGCACAAAGATCCCCTCTGGGGCTTTGTCTTCCAGGGGGGTGTCTTCATTTGGTTCCCATGCTGAGCCCCAGATTGTCATGGCCTCCACCACAATACCCATCAAATTACCAGCAACATTCTTCTCAAACCTAGAAAAAACAACAAAGGAATTCATATGGAAACACAAATGACCAAGAATAGCCAGAACAATCCTCAGCAAAAAAAAAAAAGCAGGTGGTATCACATTACCAGACTTCAAACTGTACTATAAAGCTACAATCATCAAAACAGCTTGGTATTCATACAGGAACAGGCATACAGACCAATGGAATAAAATTGAGATTCCAGAAGCAAAACCTCAACTTCTCAACCAACTCATCTTCGACAAAGCCTCCACCACCTACCACTGGGGAGAGGAGAACCTATTCAGTAAATGGTGCTGGGAAAACTGGCTGACCACATGCAGAAGATTGAAACAGGACCCCTATCTAGCCCCATACACAAAAATAACTCTAAATGGATCAGAGACCTAAATGTAAAACCTCAAACCATAAGAACCTTAGAAAATGAAGGAAATTCCCTCATAGAAATTGGAACTGGCATCCAATTCCTGAACAAAACCTGAAACCCACAGGCCATAAGCGATAAGATAGACAAGTGGGACCTCATTAAACTGACAAGCTTCTGCAAAGCCAAAGAAACCATCAAGAGAGCAGGGAGACAACCAACAGACTGGGAAAAAGTATTTGCCAACTCCAGGTCCGACAAAGGCTTAACATCTTGGATCTACAAAGAACTCAAACATGCTGAAAAGAAAAAAGCAAACAACCCCATTATAAAATGGGCAAAAGATATGAACAGACACTTCTCAAAGGAAGACATCCGAGCAGCCAACAGACACATGAAGAAATGTTCAACCTCACTAATCATCAGGGAGATGAAATCAAAACCACACTGAGATACCACCTAACTCCAGTCAGAATGGCAATTATCAATAATTCAAAAAATAACAGTTGCTGGAGAGGGTGTGGCAAAAAAGGAACACTTCTACACTGTTGGTGGGAGTGCAAACTAGTGCAACCTCTGTGGTAAACAGTATGGCAATTCCTAAAAGCTCTAAATATTGACCTCCCACATGACTCCGCAATCCCCCTACTGAGAATATACCCTGAAGAACTCAAATCACTCCATAAAAAAGGTACCTGCACACATATGTTTATTGCAGCATTGTTCACAATAGCAAGAACCTGGAAGCAACCATGCTGCCCATCAAAAGAGGACTGGATTTTTAAAATGTGGTACATATACACAATGGAATACTACACAGCCATAAAAAAAGAACAAAACCATGAATTTCGCAGCAATCTGGATGGAACTAGAGTCTATAATACTGAGTGACCTCTCACAGAAACAAAGATCTGAGTATCACATGGTCTCACTCATATAGTGGACCTTGAACATCCAACATAATACTATAAGAAAATGACTGACAGTGGTGGGAAACTCTTGGGGAAGAGGGGAAGGGAGACGGGATTAACAGTAGTAAATATCTGTCTGGGGACGGGGAGACACCTCTTATCAACAAGGGTGCCTGAAGGAGGCACATCTGTATACCTAACCCTTAACTGTACCCCACAATATCATAATAAAAAATATTGATTAAAAAAAATTAGCTGGGTATGGTAGTGCACACCTCTAGTTCTGGCTACTTGGAAGGTTGAGGTGGAAAGATTGCCAGAGTCCAGCAGGTCACTGCACTCCAGGCTGGGCAACAGAGTGAGACTCCAATTCAAAAACAAATCACCAAATCTTCATACGTTATATAAAGAGAGGTTTTATAAGTCAGAGGAAAGTGTGTGCTTGTACATACACATATACACTAACAAAACAAACTTTAAAACAACCCTTTCTAAGAACTACATTGTTTAAATATTCTAGCTTTTAAAATTACAAAAGCTACAAGAGAAATTGAATATTCTAAGAGTTCATAGATTTG
Source organism: Carlito syrichta (assembly GCF_000164805.1). Taxonomy (NCBI): domain Eukaryota; kingdom Metazoa; phylum Chordata; class Mammalia; order Primates; family Tarsiidae; genus Carlito; species Carlito syrichta. The sequence continues at coordinate 633,207 of NW_007246938.1, forward strand.
CAGAGAAAGAGGCAAGGAAGCTTGTGGACCACTTCTAGGTTTTGGGAGTGGTTCTGGTACTGGTTGCAACCTCCAAATTGCCTTTATATACAAAACTTCCAGTAGAAGAAAATTTTTGAAGAAAGACAACCAGGAAATGAGAAAGAAAATACAGCCACAAGATGTGTGATGAGGGACATCTCTCTAGAGGATTTTGTGGACAAAGAGCAAAAAAAGTCCATGAGTCTATAAGGATAATCAGTTAATTGAAATCTGAAAGTCTAATCAACATGGGGGGGATTATCTAGGTGTTTTACTGCTAGAAGATCAATCGTCTTCATCACTCAAAGACTCAAAGGGGACAAACAGAAGACCAGTTGAGCCAGAAGTTAGTAACAAGAGGTTATAGTGCTTATTCTAGGTGGGTGAAGGTGACATTTCATCTATTTATTCTCTGGTCCACCAAGGTCTGATGAATGTGTCTAGAAACAACATAAAATCTGGCTTGGAAAAAACCACTCAACTCAAAACTCAATGACAAAGGTGAGATGCTTTTGAAAGAATAAGTGTCCCAATGGTCTTGTTGAAGAAATCCCAGCCAGGCTCGGTGGCTCAGCCTGTAATCCCGTGCCTCTGGGAGGCTGAGGTGAGTGGATTGCCTGAACCCGCGGGTTCGAGACCCGCCCGGGCAGCGAGACCTCATCTCTACAAGAAATCAAAATATCAGCCAGACGTGGTAGCGCATGCCTGTGATTCCGGCTACTTGGAAGGCTGAGGCAGAAGGATCACCGGAGCTCAGCAGGTCGAGGCTGCGGTGACCGGGAGCGGCCACTGCACTCCAGTCTGGGTGACAGAGTGAGACTCCAACTCAAAAAAAAAAAGAAAGAAAGAAATCCCAGATGACCAATAAATATTGGTTGAAACTAGAATGCCAGTTTTATTACTTTTAGGCAAAGATAATCCAAGCTAGAGAATGGAGGTTGAGAACTTTTCTTTCTTCAGTAGGGAGGTGTACTCAGAAAATAAAATTCAACCCAGAAACTTTCCTTAGTTGAAAATGAACAAGAGAAATTGAGGAAATGGCTGACTTAAAAGTTTATTTTAAATCAGTGTATCTTAGAAGTTGGTCTGTCTGTCCCACTATTTCCCATGTGTTGGGACTCTTGTCTAAAAAGTCAGGTCTGTTTATAAAAGCCTCAGAATCCAGTAGGCAGTTCTGGCATCACATAGACTTGGATATTAACATTTTACAAAATCTCAGAAAGGACACTGTTAGTTTGGGTCCTTTGATGAGGAAACGGCAAGCTTGAACAGCCAGTAGTGCAGGAGATGTTCTGGATTGGGGCTGGGGAAGGTGGAGGAGGAGTCAGACGCTACATGTAGCTCTGCCCTGTGTTGAAGGGGTGAGCAGGGCTTCGCAATGCAGGGTCAAATGGGGTCAGGCCAAGACCACCCACCGCAGGGTCCTGTGTAAGGAGGAAGGGCCAGCTTTGGTCCCGGCATGCTCAGTCACCCTGGGATCAGCCCAGGCAGGGCGAAAAGTGTCCCCACTTTGAATGCAAGGTCCTCACTTACCCATTCATTCACTCTCTTTTCTCTCCTTCCTTTCACTTCTCAGTCCTGCAAGTTAGCTTTCTCTCCAGAATACCACCCACACTGCTCTCACCAAAGGAAACTTCTCATCCTCTTCTTATCTGACCTCTCCTGGCATCTGACACTCCCTCATTCAGTCATTACCTCAGACTCCTTCTTGAAGGGAGAGCTCAGCAGACCACCCCCATGGCTGCCACAGAAATTCCTTCATTCTTCAACTCGTTTTCAAACAGTATCAGAGTACATCTTTAACTTCCCCCCATCATTATATTATAATCTCCCCAGCTTTCTCTACCTCTTCTTCCATAATCACATTCCTAGTTTCTTTTCTGAAATCTCGGTAGAATAGACCATGTCTTGGTGGAATCAGGTTGTATTCAGGGCTTCTCTTCATTCTCTTTTGCCTGTTACCTTTTTTAACTTTAACCTTGCTCCTCTTCTACCTGTGTTTTCAACTCTCCTAGCTTAACTTTTGCAGTTAGTGTCTACTCAGGGTGAGTAAATGTGGGAACATTGCTTAGAGTTTTTTAATCTAACCCAAAAATCCAACTGGAAGTAAAAGTTACCTTAATGTATGGCCAAAATATTTGCATTAGAGAATGCTATAAAATGATGTTATAGTCTGAATTACATTCACCCGAATTGGTATGCTGAAGTCCTAATCCCCCAGTACACCAAAATGAGACTGCATTTGAAAGTGCAGCCTTTAAAGCAGCAAAATGAGGTCATTGGGGTGGTCCCTAATCCAATATGACTGCTGTTCTTTAAAATAAGTCGAATAGGACACATACACAGAGGCAAGACCATGAGAAGACACTAGGAGAAACAGCCATCTACAGGCCAAGAAGAGAGCCCTCAGAAGAAATCAACTCCACTGACAGCTTGATCTTGGACTCCTAACCTCCAGAATTGTGAAAAGGAAATTTCTGTTGCTAAAGCCCCTGATCTGTTTTACTTTGTCATGGCAAGCCTAGAAAACTAGAATAAGTGGATAGAACATTCTACTTTTATTCCTTTTGTCATTCCAAAAAAACAGAAATTGAGAAAGACATGCCCAGGAAGCACCCAAGACATTGAACTCTGATTAGAGTTGGTGAGCACAAAGGGGGTTTCTATTTAAGGCTTGAAAACATTGAAAGAGCTTTCAAAGATGTGTTATTTTGGCAAATGGACAGGATCCCTCTCCTGGCAGCAGACACTGTGCAATATTCAGGAAGAACTGATGAGGATCCCTCGTGGACTGCACCCAAATTGGTGGCCACACTAGGTATGCATAAGAATTTTGACCTTGACCTCAGAGGGCGGGCAATCTGCATGGCATGACCTCTCCCAAGTCACATTCATTCATTACTTTTTCTTTTTTTTTTTTTTTTAACTTTGACATTTTCTGAAGATTTATTTAGATAATTTTTTTTTCATTAATCAGTATTTTTTATTATGGTTTTGTGGGGTACAGTTAAG
>NW_007246938.1:636259-637193 GCF_000164805.1 Carlito syrichta
ACCTCCCCGCCCCCCACCCTCCTGCAGTTTCCCACTACTGTCAATCCTTTTCTTATAGTATTACAGTAGTTGTTCAAGGTCCACTTATGAGTGAGAACATGTGATACTCAGTTCTTTGTTTCTGTGAAAGAGCACTCAGTATTATAGACTCTAAGTCCATCCAGGTTGCTGCGAAGTTCGTGAATTAGTTCTTCTTTATGACTGTGTAATATTCCATTGTGTCTATGTACCACATTTTAAAAATCCAGTCCTCTTTTGATGGTCATCACGGTTGGTTCCATGTTCTTGCTATTGTGAACAATGCTGCAATAAATATACGTGTGCAGGTATCTTTTTTATAGAGTGATTTGAGTTCTTCTGTGTATATTACTAGTAGGGGATTATGGGATCATATGGATGGTTGATTTTTAGAACTTTTAGGAATCATCACACTGTTTTCCACAGAGTCTGTACTAGTTTACACTCCCACCAACAGTGTAGAAGTGTTCCCTTTTTGCCACATCCTCTCCAGCATCTGTTATTTTTTGAGTTATTGATGATGGCCATCCTGACTGGATTTAGGTGGTATCTCAGTGTGGTTTTAATTTGCATTTCTTTGATGACTAGTGAGGATGAGCATTTTTTCATGTATCTGTTGACTGCTTGTACGTCTTCTTTTGAGAACTGTTTATTCATATCTTTTGCTCGCCTTGTAATGGGGCTGTTTGTTTTTTTCTTTTCAACACATTTGAGTTCCTTGTATAACCTAAATGTTAGACCTTTGTCAGACATACAGTTGGAAAATATTTTTTTCCCAGTCTGTGGGCTGTCTCCCTGCTCTCTTAATAGATTCTTTGGCTTTGCAGAGGCTTGTCAGTTTGATGAGGTCCCACTTGTCTATCTTATCTATTATGGCATGGGCACTTGGGGTTTTGATTAGGAATTGGTTGCCAGT
>NW_007246938.1:637213-646574 GCF_000164805.1 Carlito syrichta
TCTTAAGTCCTGTGGGTTTCGGGTTTTGTACAGGAATTGGATGCCAGTTCCGATTTCCATGAGAGTATTTCCTTCCTTTTCTAAGGTTCTTATAGTTTGAGGTTTTACATTTAGGTCTCTGATCCATTTAGAGTTGATTTTTGTGTATGGGGATACGTAGGGGTCTTGTTTTAGTTTTCTGCCTGTGGTCAGCCAGTTTTCCCAGCACCATTTACTGAATAGGTTCTCATCTCCCCAGTGATTGGTGGTGGAGGCTTTGTCGAAGATGAGTTGGTTGAGAAACAATACAATTTCTATATTGAAACAACACATGCATGCACAAGAAACCTTCTTTTTCAAGAATATAGACCTTTGAATATGAGAAATTTAATGAAAAAACAAAAGAAAAAATAAGAATATAGCTCTAGCTGCGGCATATATTAAACACATTAAAAAGTAAAGAATATGTGAAGAGAGCAATGACTGGAGAGATTAAAATAAGACAAGAACCATGTTGTAGACTCACGAGAGTGTGCTGAAAATTGAAGATATGGTTAATTAAAACATTTGTACCTGAGATTTAAAAATAACCCAAAGTGATTCACTAGAACATGAATGATTTGCAATTTGAGATGATTTGAACACTTATATACACTCAAATATGTGAAATTGTCCAAGTAGAAAGTCATTCCCATGGCATACCTCAAGACATTCAAGAGCCTGCAAAGCAACAGGATTCAGGTTAAAATGGCCCTTACCAGTCCTCTCAGGCAATTGGTAAAGGGAAAAAGAACAAGGCTTTAAAGAATATTTTTGTAGGATAGATGGAAAGTAAAGAATATTTAATGTCAAAAGAGTTACCAGCAATTGAACAGAAAAAATGTCAGCTTGATGAAACAATCTTCTCCATTAATATGAGGGTGAAATTTGATGTTACAATATGATTACCAAAAGTATGAGAGGGCAAATGTCAAGAATTTTCCTGATGTTTTCCTCATGGCATTCTATTCTATTTTAGTCTCATGCATCAGTTATCCAAGATGTAATATCAAGTGGAATGTACTTGTTGGAAAGAAATAAAAAACTGTATCTCACAACACTGCACATGGTGGTAACGGAAATTTTCTTCATCACCTTTAATCTTTGTTCATACCATGATAAAAGATAACACGCCTATTTTTTTTTAAGGATGCTGCATTTTTCTCATTAGCAAGGAAATCATCAAGACTTAAGTATGAATGATGAAGTGCTGGAAAATCAACATGATAAGACCTATGGAAGTTAGTATTTGGGATCTTTGACATCTTATATTGTTTGCATTATCAGAAATCCAACATGATCATATCTGAATATTCTGAAATTTATGATTTTAGAAGTGTATACATATATATGAGCAAATTTCTCTTTGTATTATCTTTTTTCTTTTATTGCTTCATTATTTCTTTTCTAATTTCTGTTTCATAGTAATCTTTGCACTTTTTGGATTTATGATTGGTAAAATAAAAATTTAAGTGATCACATTTTGTTCTTGAAAAAGAAAACAGAATCCAAGAAAAATTTCTAGCCTTGGAGTATATATTTTAATGTTAAATACTGCTTAATTTGGAATATAAAATGTTCAATATTATGATGTAACAAAACAAAAAAATAAATTTTATAAGATGTTTTTGAAATTTAATTTTTGTCCTGATAATGTTACTCTTGAACATAGCATATCTGATTGTTGTAACATGATTGGCTATCATACAGATTTCTTTTTTAGTTGGGAGTCTCACTCTGTCATCCAGGCTGGAGTGCCATGGCACACTTATGGCTCACTGCAACCTTGACTTTCTGGGCTCAGGCATCCTTCTACCTCAGTTTCCCAAGTAACTGAGATAACAGGCACATGCCACCACACATGGCTGACTTTTCTGATTTTTTTGTAGTGTCGAAGTCTCACTATGTTGCCCAGGCTAGTCTTGAATTCTTGGGCTCAATTGATCCTTTTGCCTTGGCCTCCTGAAGTGCTGGGATTACAGGCATGAGCCACTGTGCCTGGGCTATCACACAGATCTAAATATAACTTGGGTCAAATCATACCTTCAAACAAAAGAAATGGACGTCTGATACAAAATGTTCAGGCCATAGAGCGCCATACTCCTTGACACACTGTAGATAGTTAAAAAGGTTCGTTGAACAGAACAAGAGCATTAAGCCCTGGGCCCGACATTTTTATAACCCAAGTATTGAGTACATTGATACATTCTACTCTTCTCTCATTATTTATGAGAACATCCAGGATCTGCAAATTAAATGTATTCCTCCCAATACAGTCCTTTTTGTGCTTTTATATGACCTGCTTCCTGTTCTCCCTCTTTATTGAAGTCCTGCTCCTTGCTTAGCCATTTCCCCCCTTCTTCTTGTTGTCCCTGATTGCTCTCTGTCTTCCATTGTTCCCTCTAATTCTCTCTGGCTGAAGGCAGCCTGGGTTTCTGGAGGATCCCATAACTGTTAAGAGCAGCTGTGTGGTGGCTCCCTTTGCCCTATTATGTAGGAGAAAGAATATCCAGCAAGCTCTTGTCTCAAGCTTACCAGGAAATATCTGAGGTTGAAAATCCAGGGCCAATATCAAGGTGACTGCCAAAAGAATTCCTCTAAGGAAGCCAGTGTTAACAAACATTATCCAAGAAGGTCTGTTGTGATCAGATAGTAGATAATTTCAAACAAGTTATGCATAAACCATATCATTTACAGTTTTGAATTCATTCATTCAGCATATATTGAGCACGTCCTTGGTATAATACTTTTTACTAGGCATTGAAGGAAATGTAATAATAAGAGCTGCCATTTATTAATTTCCTACTGCATACTAAGTACTTTACATCTGCTTTTTCTCATCCTTGCTTTGACAACACCAGGGTGTATCTCCATTTTAGAAGTGAGAAAATTAAGGAAAATAAGGAACCTGAAGGTCAAACAGGTTAAGTGATAATGTACTGACATGTTTGTGAGGCTTCAGAATGCATGCTGTTTCCACAGTATACCACCCTAAAAACTGGATCCTAATCCAGACATACCTCCCTGTAAATGAAAATAAAATTAAGTGTGATCATACATGATTGAATGTTCTGGAAAATCAGATAGGAGAGGAGATTATTTCAGAGGCTTGGAGCTGTTATTAAAGGCTTTAGGAAGAAAGCACACAAGGCAGTGAAACTAATGGCTATGCATAGTCCCCTGAGGAAAGCTTGGTAAAATTCTATTTTATATATTTACGTGCTTTTTCAAATTATTTTTGGAAGAAGGCAGTGCACAACTAAAGAAAAGTAGTTAAAAATGTAGTTAGTATTTGAATGCATGAAGTTGAAGCATATATATGAGGGTGGTCTTCAAAAAGTTCATAGAAAATGTGTACCATGAAAAAAACTATGCATGACTTTCAAAATTTTTTTTGCACCAAAATAAACTCAATACTAACTTGTTATGACATGTCTGAACAGAATCTGGTTTGAGGCACTAAGAAGGATAAGACATCCATTTGAAAAGAGCTCCTGTCAGAGCAACACACATTCTGTTAAAACTGAAGCAAGAACAAACATTAAATTTATGATGAAGCTTGAGCGGAAGAATGGTGACATAACTGATGCTTTATGAAAAGTTTATGAAGGTAATGCCCCAGAGAAATCAGAAGTTTACCAATGAATAACTCATTTTAAGAAGGGATGAGATGATATTGAAGATGGAGCACTCAGTGCCAGACCATCCACATCAATTTTTAAGGACAAAATTCATCTTGTTTGTGCCCTAATTAAAGAGGACTGACAGTTAGGAGCAGAAACAATAATCAACACCATAGACATCTCTATTGCTATGGTTTACACATTGTTCACTGAAAAATTACAGTTAAGCAAACTTTTCACTCAGGTGCCAAAACTGTTGCACCCAGACCAGCAGCATACAAGAGCAGAGCTTTCAATGGAAATTTTAAACAAGTGAGGTCAAGATCTTGAAGCATTTCTTTGAAGAATTGTAACAGGAGATAAAACTTGGCTTTGCCAGGGCAATCCTAAAGACAAAGCAATGGCTACTAAGAGGTGGAAGGTGGAAGTAGTCTAGTCAAAGCAAAAGCAGATTGGTCAAGAGTAAAGGCTATGGCAGTGATTTTTTGGGATGCTCAAGGTATTTTACTTGTTGACTTTCTGAAGGGCCAAATATCATCTGCTTATTATGATAGTGTTTTTAGAAAGCTAGCTAAAACATTAGCAGGAAAACATCCAGGAAAACTTCACCAGAGAGTCTTTCTCTACCACAGCAATGCTCTTCCCCATTCCTCTCATCAAACAAGGACTTTTTTTTTTTTTTTAGAGTTTTGATGGGAAATCATCAGGCATCTACTTTATAGTCTTGATTTGTCTCCTTCTGACTTCTTTTTTTGTTTCCCAATCTTAAAAAATCTATATAGGACACTCATTTTTCTTCAGTTAATAATGTAAAAATGATGGTCAAGTTCCCAAGACCTTCAATTCTTTAGGGATGGACTAAATGGCTGGTATCGTGGCTTATCCACCACTTGAAGGAATTTATGCTGAGAAATTAAGTTTATATGCATATTTTATCTTTTAATTATATTTTTCATGGACATTTTGAAGTTCTCTCACACATTTGTTTTTGTGGCTGTCATAACCTACATTAAATAATTTGCTTACAAATCAATGGTATGAGAATTCTTCATATAGCTTATGAATCTCAGGCCAGTAGCCAGACCAGCTATATGTTTTTCAGAACTCTTTCCAATGTCACTTTGTCTCAGAGAATCTCCAAAGAATGAAAAAAAAAAAAAAAGATTGTAGTTGATGGAAACCTAAGAGCATAGCAATACAGAAGCAGCTCTGTGTTTTTGAAAGAATCCTTCAAGGTAACATTTAGCTGTAGTTTCTAATAAAATTGAATAATATATCTAAATATGAAAATATGTAATTACTATTATTTGTGGTGTTGAAAAAAATTACTAGATTTGTATAATAAAAGAAAAGCCGTCAGTTAATAGAGTTCCTGTCAAAGCAAGTTAAACCTAGAGGCAAGGTTTAATTTTTTTGCCATACATTGATTTGATTTTTCTTCTACTTATTGAATGGGTCCCTCTAAATTATCAACTATATGTTAAAAATAAATTCTCAACACACTAAATTATAGAAACGTTCTTGAATCATGTGTGACTTTTTTCTGCCTCTAGGGGGAGTGTGTTTTCAACAATTCTGTCCTCAGAAGGTATTTTGTTGTGGGCCAGGAGCTTCACAGGGGTAATCTTAAATGTGACTTCAGGACTGGCTCAACCAGAGAGATGAGGCCCTTTGGAAATCTGAATGGACACTTACTTTAGACGTTGCTGCCATAATTCTAAGGGAGAAGGTTATAGAGATTGTTACAATGGGTGGAAAAACCTTCCTTCTGATAGCATTTATAGTGTATTTCAAAGAATCACACTGTAGGTTCTCTATCACTGCTGTTTTTCTGGTTGCAGAGAGGTAACATATGGACACTAGTTTCATTTCATAGAGCTGGAAAACAAACAGTTGAATACTAAAAAACTTGCTATCTTGTTTTAGTAACTTGAAGTTAAAAAAATATGGTTTGTGGATACTGATGAAAACATTTCTAAATCCTATAAAAAGTCTGTTAGTTTTTGTAATATCACCTTTAGGGTTAACATTGCCTTTCAATTGATTATTTTATTTTGCAGCATTTTTCTGTAACTTTCTTTTGTTTTCTTTCAACAATTGAAACCAGAAAGGGTGCATCCAGTAATAAGGTTAGCATGCTTTTGAATGTTAAAAAAGTGCTTCTCCCCACTTCCATTTCAGTGTTATAAAGAATTGAAAGGAACAATATTATAAAATTGAGTAAAAAAAGATGAGATATTTCTATTTTTTTCCTTTTTCTTTTTTCTTCTCTTGGTTCTTTTTTTGTGATTAAAGTTCTGCAAACCTTCTATTGTAAAATGATATTATTTATGAGTTTATGGTGCTGTAATAACCTCAAACCTTAGCTATATATAAAATAAAGTTTTAACATAAAGATTATTATTACTTAAAGTTGGAGTTAGCTTTGTGCCTTACCGTTGTTTACATGATGTAATTGGTGGTATACGGCTTATTTCAAATCTAATTCCATTAAAAATTTTTCTTAGGGTTTGAAGAGGTATTTAAGTATGCCATTTACACTCTTTGGGCCTTAATCAACCTAGAGACTGAGGGGCGTCAGGCTTGGTGACTTCTTATGTCCTTTCTGCCCCTAACATCTAGAACCCAGTGATATTTACACAAGCTTTCAGTTGGTGGCAAAGAAATCTAATTTGGTGGAAAGTAAACAAACCCATACTTTAAAATCCATATACTTAAATTACTTGGTGGGTCTTCCTATAATCTTGTGACTTTTCATTTTAAAAACTTTCTTTCAAATCCTAATTTTTGCACATTGGATTTTTTTTTTTGTAAGAAATGAGCTTCAACCTTTATTTCTCACAATATTAAAAAATGTACTTGGTTGGGCACAGTGACTCAAGCCTGTAGCACACTGGAATTTTTAAGAGGTGTTTTGAACCTCAGCAAGAGCATCGACACTGGCTGTCTATTTTGGGGGCTCTTCTGTTCCACGGAAGCTTCGTTTTCCGGGTGCTCTTTGGTGACAAGCTGGAAGTCGAGAGCTCCTATCCCAAGGCCACAGAGAGGCTACCAGCACTCACCCTAAGGTAAACGCCCTGCCCTGCTGGTGATCCGCAGGCGAGGCTGGGCAGCGTCTGGGACTGGAGAGGAGTTCACGCCCGGTGCCCGTGAAACCCCAGACTCTCGGAGTAAGCCCACACCGTACATGGCAGAACCGTATCGCGGTTGGCCGGATTCCCCAGACACCCAGCGGACCGCGGAGTAACAGGAAACCCCGGTTCCTTCATGCCTTCTGGCAACCGGTTTTGAAAGCCATTAAGATTCTTGGAATTTGAGATTTAGCTGTTGTTTTGTTGTTATATGTATTTCATAGGATATATATATATATATATATATATATATATATATATATATATACATCTCCTTTAGTTGCTGTGAAGCGCTAAATCTCAATTTCCAGTGTGTGTGGATTACCCTTGTTTGTGGAACTAAATCATTAAATTTCATATAGATGTCTGTTTTGCTACTGGTTGGTAGCTCTAATTAAATAAAAGAAAGTTATCGTAGCAGTTGGAAGCTCTTACTTACAGCGAAGATTTAGGGATCGCTGTGCATAATCTGAAATCTAAAGGATCCAGGGGTTCAAACATCACCTATATTTATATTTAAGGCGCCAGAAAGGGCGATAGGGAGAGTGTAGTGAACGCGGCGAGCGCTGACGCCCGACGTTGCCACATCCCTAGAAACCCCACATTGCCTAATTTGTCTGTCTTTTCACGGTCACTCTCGAAAGCCAGGGTGCTTTAGGCCCTAGCAGTTAAAAAAAAAAAAAAATCAGCGCCTGGGGCTGAGTGCAAGTTTCTGCCGAAAGAGGGCGTTGGCCTGAGACGAGTAGAAATTTGTGGACACGGACGGCGGGTCAAGTGAAAGACCATGTTAAAACATTTTCAATTCATTTAAATGTGCGGTGCTCAAGTGTCAGAATTCTCCCGTCCAATGTAGCACGCTCCCATTGCAAATGACTTGGGTGTGTTCCGCACGGAGGGTCCAGTTCCATTCCCGCCCGCCCCGTCGCCTGGCGGACTCCGGCAACGCTTCTCCGGCCACCGACGTCTCCAAAGCCGCTTCCAACCCGTCTCCACGGCTGTTGTGGCTGTGGTCAGTGGTAGGGCTGGGTTTCAGAGGCAGGACCTCCCTCGGCGTCGCGGAACCTGGGTTCTGCTGTCAGATCTAAGTCGGGTCTCTGAGCGCTCGGGTGGAAGGGAAGCGTGCGGTCCACACCCAGAGGACCCTCCCGGGAATGTTCTGGGGAGACCGTGCCTCCACTGAGTTACCTGGTTTAGCAAACAAAGCCCCGAGGCCGTCTTGGGGATGCTTTCCAAGCTGTGTGCCACTTCCAGAAGCCGAATGGTTCATCCGCCTTTGGGAGCAACAAGTTTCGCTTTCCTACTCTCAGCGCGCCGGCCGCGGAGGGTCTGTGCGCGGCCACCCTGGCACCGCTGCGATTCCGGCGCGGACCCGCGTGGCCCAGAGGGAGGGGACCGGCGCGGGGCGGAGGAGGGAAGGGTGCGGGGAACGCCCCGGCCGGCTGGGCATACCAGGTCGGCGATCGTGCCATCTACCCAGGGACCTCTGTCCTTGTCCCCTGGCCTTGCACCGGGGGACCGGGGAGGTCAGGTGCTGGCCCCAGCCGGCGCGTCAAGAAGGAATGTGGTCGGAGCGAGAGAAAGAGGTGAGAGAGGGACGGACCTGCGGGTTTTTGCACCGAAATTACAATTTCTGAAACCACCCCCTTCCCTCAATCCTGTTTTTTGTTTTTTGTTTTGCACGGCATGAGTGTGTGTGTGTGTGTGTGTGTGTGTGTGCGCGCGCGCGCGCGCATTTCTTTACTTTCAAACACGTTTCCTTTTTTAAAGCCCGGAGCTGGAGAGAGCTTGGCCAAGGAGAGGCGGGGTTCGCCGAGGCGCGCGGATCGGTGGGGGCTCCTGCTGGTGCAGACGTGGGCGGTTGCGGCTTTAAGGAAAAGGCAGAGGGCCGGCGGGAAGTGAGGGTCAGGGACACGGGAGCGTGGGCAGGGAAGGGGCGCGGGGAGGAGCCCTGATGTAAGAATGTTAATGAGAGGCTCTCCAGCCCAGCCCCCACTGCTCCCCACCCCCACCCCCCCCACCCGCTGGAAATACAAGCCCGGCCTCGGCGCGCCGTGTGTGTTGACACGCTCAGCCGCTGCCACGCTATTTAAACGCGGGCTATGGATCCAGGAACCCGCGCGAATCAATGAGATCAAACGCGAGGGAGATGCACCGTCAATTACAAGCACTTGGACAAGTCGAACTTTTTTTTTTTTCTTTTACAAATACGCTTTCAAAAGCAACCTTAGCAACGCCCAAAATAAGAAGCCACCTCTAAGCAAAGTGATATATGTATCAAGGGAGGGCGAATATATGTATTTGTGATAAGAATATATATGTATATTACAGACGCACAGGCTTACACCCGGTGAACTTTTTTTCCTTTTTTTCTTTTTTTAAAACTAGTGACACTGCAGAGAAGGACTCTTCGTCTCTGTCTTTGGGCGCGTTAGTGAAGGGGGTATTCTATTTTCTTTAAGCGCCCAAGGGGGCGCAGGGACCTCGGAGAGTAGAGTGGGGAGGAAAGAGGAAGGGTGGGTGGGGGGCAGAGGGCGAGTCGGCGGCGAGGGCAGGCGCGTTCCTGCGGCGCGATGCCGTCCCTGCTGGTGC
>NW_007246938.1:646929-647472 GCF_000164805.1 Carlito syrichta
GGCGCTGGCCGCGGGCTTCCAGCACAAGGACACCGAGTACTCGCACCTCACGCGCGTGGCGCCCGCCTACGCCAAGATGGGCGAGATGATGCTCGCCCTGTTCCGCCACCACCACTGGAGCCGCGCCGCGCTGGTCTATAGCGACGACAAGCTGGAGCGGAACTGCTACTTCACCCTCGAGGGGGTCCACGAGGTCTTCCAGGAGGAGGGTTTGCACACGTCCGCCTACAATTTCGACGAGACCAAAGACTTGGACCTGGACGACATCGTGCGCTACATCCAGGCCAGTGAGCGAGGTGAGCAGGGGCTCGTACCCAGCCCCCGGACCTAGCCCCACCGCTCTCGGCGGCTCCCCCTACACACCCATCCTCCCCTGTACAGACCCCACTGCCTCCTGCGGCGCAGAGGACCCGAGGAGGGCGCGCTCTGTCTGACTGACACCACCTTTGACGATAGCGTGTCGCGGTCGAAGCGTGTACGTAGAGGGTCCCGGGGAGCTAGAAGGGTCTGGGTTGTGTGTGCGTGGGAGGGGGTGGGGGGACG
>NW_007246938.1:647720-700089 GCF_000164805.1 Carlito syrichta
CCGCGTGCCCAGGTCCGACAGGTGCTGTCAAGCCACCTGGGCTTTTTCCTCCTGATTCCCACTTTGTCCGCGCAGGGCTGGCGATGAGGGGGCGCACTCCCGGTGTCCTGCTCCAGACGAGGTCTGTAGCATACGAGGCAAAACTTGGTTACCTAGCTCTCTGCGGGCTTGCGCCCCATCTTAGTGCGGAAGCGCGGCCGGACGCTCTGCAGACGCGCGCCGCCACTTGGCTTGCCCGGGTTCTTGGTGTTACGCTGGCTACTCCTTCCACAGACCCCGGGCTTCTTTTAAAGGCTCATTGAATCACTCTTCTCATTCCTTCCACGACTCCTTCAGTCCCTTATAAACGAGCTTCTGTGGTTTCCACCAAAAATGCCTCTCTGGGTCTGGACTCAAGCGACATTCACTTCCCCCAGCGCGCTCGGCGTCGCAATCTCTAGGGCTCGGTTTTGCAGGAGCGTGTTCTGGAAAAAAAGCGGGCGCTGAACCTCCTCTCCACCTGTCCTCCCAAGTTTTCTCCACGAATCTCTGGGGATCTGAAATAATACCCAAACTAGACAAAGCGCTCAAGGTTGAGGATGGTGGTTATGGCCACAGGGAGCGGGTGGTCGCGGTAGCCCCCAGTATGGCCCATTTTGCTGCAGGGTAGACTCTGCGGGAAGGGAGGCTGAGATTCTAACACAGCGCAGTTCCTTCCTCTGGTGTCGGGGTTGGGAGGCTCAGCGCTCAGTAATACCGGTCTCCATTCCCGTTTGGCGCGCACGCGACTGGAATGTGACTGGTGCGATCCCAGCAAACCTCACCGCGACCCCAGGGCCACGCTGGTGGGACCGAAAGGGCGCGGGGACTGACCACAACTCGGCATGGCCGGGCACCTGGGCGCTGGCCGTGGGGGGGAGGACCTCGGGAACTTGTGAGAGTGAGCAGAGAAGCTATCGAGGCAGCAGAATTCTCCCCCACCCCTCACTGCCCATCTTGGCCATCTCGGACCCGAGTGAACGCACCCGTTAGAGTGAAGAAGCAGGAGGTGTGGACAGGCTGCGAGGACACGTTTGGAACTCTCGAACTCCGGGCTATCTGCGCCGAATCCCTGCCAGCCAAGTAGGAGGCACCAGGGCTTTGCTGATTATGAAAAAGGGCATTGTGTACAAAGGCTATAGCCGTGCCACGCCTGGGCGAGGAACCCACATTTGCGTCTCTCCCCATTCCCAGTCCCTAGGTTACCGCAGCCTCCTCGGCGGCTCCTCCGGCTGCTCGGGCCCGGGAACCTGCTTCTTCAGCTCACAGCTTTCCAGGGCCTGAACTAGAAATCCGAGACTTCCCAGGGCTGGGGGATGGGGGTGTGTCCCCCTACGGGCGAGACTCGCGCTTTACCTCTTAAATCTGTAATGCCACGGCTCGGTAGGTCCCAATGTCCGCGGTGGTCCCCAGCACACGTGACCTGGGGCACAAGGCCGAGGAGATCTGTCGGCCCAGATGAGGGCAGATGGCGGCCACAGGCCCCTCAGCCTTGCTGGAGTG
Organism: Carlito syrichta; assembly: GCF_000164805.1. Taxonomy (NCBI): domain Eukaryota; kingdom Metazoa; phylum Chordata; class Mammalia; order Primates; family Tarsiidae; genus Carlito; species Carlito syrichta. The sequence continues at coordinate 649,242 of NW_007246938.1, forward strand.
GCTGAGGCCTGGGCACAGGAGGGCCCTGGTGGACCTGGGGGCTGATGTTCCCGGGGCTTCAGAAGACTGAGACTGCAGTGGCTGCTGCTGATGGTTTTTCACTCCCTAAAGCCTCCTAGATGTTCCCAAGTCTCTTGGCCTTTTTTTCTCTTCCAAGTTTGCATTTAGTGGTCAAGGTTTGCTCGACTGACCTGTGTGTATGACAGGTGATAAGGCTACGATTTTAGGATTCTTACTCTAAAACATATTTCCAACACAGACCTGACAGATATTCAGAAATATAAGACAAAATCGTTTCTCTAAGCTGTATCTCCCACCTCCGAAATTCCTTAGTTTCAGGAGAGAAAGTTGCTTGATAACAAAGTTCTCAGGGAATTTTTTCAAATACATGGAGTCCCCTTACTTCGCCATAAGCAGTTAATGTGTTAGATAGGAGTTCAGTGTACGGTTTCAGCGAAATTAGTGGATCTGCCACCGCTGACTGGGGACCCTGGACTGCTGCTATGAAACCTCTGTACCTCAGGTTCCTCAGGTAAAGTGGGGGTGGTAGTCTGAGCGCCCACATCTTTGGGAAGCTGGAGGGTTAAAGGAGCTACTCAGTGCTTGGTAAATGTGCGGGCTTATTGTAGTTGTTATTATTTGGTACGTGATGATAATTACCTTGACCTGAAGGTGAGGCTGTGCCATGGGAAAGAATGTGGACTGAGGAGCAGATGCCTGTGGATTTGGGGCTTCCTTCCGGTGAAACAACGCGTCTGGTGAGAATCAGGCCTCTTGAAACTGACATTCTCATCCAAATGTAAAAATGCCACTGACTGTATTTTTGCCTTTGAAAATTCCACATTAAGCACCACGAACTAAAGTAGAGAGAGTTCCACTCTCTTTTGGGGAGAACATCTTTATGACTTTATTGGGACTTAAGTTTCTCTTTAAAATCAAATCACAAATGTTTGAGTTTCTTAATGGGTAAAAACTGATAATGCCACCATCTCAAATAATAATATGACTAAAATCTTATTTGGCCACATTCTGTACTTTAGAGAGAAAAACTAAGGGACATTAGTTATTCCTCCATCTCAGGTCCATCTAAGTCAATCATTTAAAAACATCTTTTGTGTCATGTCTTTAGCTAATATTATCGAAATAAACACACTTGAGCATACATTATTTTTAAAAGTAATGATCTTTATTTAAAACAAATTCACTTATGCAACCAATTACTGCCTTGAATATTTCACACTTGATGCATTTATTTTTTAAAAGACAGGTTTAGAAATAAATATTTTTTTTGAGCAGTAAAAACTAGTAGTTGGGCTGGGTGCAGCGGTCACGCTTATAATCCTAGCACTCTGCGAGGCCGAGGTGACAGGATTGCCTGACCCTGCGGGTTTAAGACCAGCGTGGGCAGCTTGGTGAGACTTCATCTCTACAATAAATTAAAAATTAGCTGGGCATGGTGGTGCATGCCTGTAGTTCCAGCTACTTGGAAGGCTGAGGCGGAAGCATCACCTGAACCCGGCAGGTTGTGGCTGTGTTGGCAGTGAGGGTGCCACTGCACTCCATTCTGGGCAACAGAGTGCGACTCCAACTCAAAACAAACAAAGAGCCAGTAGTTGTTTTGACTATCTACCTTATATGATGTGGAGCTAGAAATATTCAACATACAAAGGTTTGTAGGAAGAATTGTAGTTTTATCCTTTTAGATATTAGTATGTCTTTAATCTGGGCCTACATAACAACTGTAGAGTTAACAATATTTAATCAATACCAAGTATTATTTATTTTAAGAATTAGTTTGGGGTGAATGACTGAGTGAGATCAGCAGCATTCTAAAGAAAGAACCCGTGATAGGTGTAAAACAACTAACACAGCAGGTGAAAAAAGAAGCCTTGTAGGCTGCAGGGTGGAAATTCTGAAGGTCTTTGGAGTAGCTAGAGCTTTGTGAACAACAAAAATAAAGGTGCAATCTCTATTTTGCAAATGATATCCATTGCTGTGTAGTGTAGAAACAGCCAGAAAGGAGTCTTTTTTGCGGGAATTTTTTTTTTTTTTACTTATACAGCTACATAAAACCAGAAAATTACACAAGTCTCATTAGAAAGAAAAAAGGTTCCTATCTCCACTCTTCACTTTTCACTTTCCAGAAGCAACTGTTTTTTAACTTTTATAGCTGTTCCTCTAGATATTTGCCTTCATTTCTCTAAATAGCATGCACTTTAAATTTTTTTCAGTTTTAGGTCTTATCTCTTAGTATCCTAGTAGAAGAAAATTCTCTATCTCATGATTCTACTACCTGTTAATCACACATGCAAACTTTCCTTTTAGTCATCCTGACAGTATTGTTGTGTCAAAATTTTTCTCAGAAGGCTGAGGTAAGAGGATTGCTTGAGTCTAGGAGTTCAAGGCTGTGAATTATACTTGTGAACAGCCACTGGTCTCCAGCCTGGACAACACAGAGAAACCCTATCTCTTAAATTTTTTTTTTTTTTACTGGTCAGGCATGGTGGCTCACATCTGTAATTCCAGCACTTGGGGAGGCTGAGGCAGGAGGATTGCTTGAGCCCCGGAATTTGAGACCAATCTGGGCAACATAGTGAGACCTCATCTCTACCAAAAAAAAAAAAAGCTGGATGTGGTGATGCGTGCCTGTAGTTCCAGCTACTTAGGCGGCTGAGGCAGAAGGATCACCTGAGTACAGGAGGTTGAGGCTGCAGTGAGTTATGACTGTGCCACTGCACTCCAGTCTGGGTGACTCAATGAGAACTTGACCCCCCCCAATTTTTTTTAATTAGCTCAGTATTGACTATCATGACTTACTAAATGATATTTGTAGATGAGTCATATAGGTTACTATGCTGACATTTCCTTTTTTGCTCTACTTATTTTCCTTGGAGTTAAAAAAAATCTGTTTTTGTTTATTTGCCTAGTTTCCTATGGATTTGTAACTAAATCATCTCCTAGTTCTCTATTTTAAGCCTCCTGAGCTGCTTCGGTTTAGTTATTTTGTAGCCATGATGCACAGCTGCCACTCTGGGTTCCTTCTTCAATATCTTCCTGGGCCTCGCATCACCTCTCTGTTGAACCTCATGCCTGTCTGTTCCTCTTTCCTGTTTTGGTGGAGCACGTCCTGAGGAGTTTTCTGAGAAAGGGTAGATGAGACTTAAATTTTGAGACTATTCATGACTGAAAAACTCACCCTATCCTTATAGAGTTCAAGATTGGAAGTCATTTTCCCTCAAAATTTGACACAATTGCTCCATTGTCTTCCAAACTCCAACATTGCTATTAGGAAGCTTGAATTGACTTGGATCCTGGACTTATTGCTTGTTATTTTGTTCTTCCTGGAAATTTTTAGCATCTTCTCTTTGCTCTCAATGCTTTAACTTTTCATTATAATGTACTTTGGTGTCAGTAGGTTGCCTTGTGCATTCGATAGGTCCCTTCTATCCAGAAACTAACATCTTTGAATTCTGGGAATATTTCTTAAATTATTTCTTTGAGGCCGGGCTCGGTGGCTCAGCCTGTAGTCCCGTGCTTTGGGAGGCCAAGGCGAGTGAATTGCCTGAGCCCGCGGGTTCAAGACCCGCCTGGGCAACTTGGCGAGACCTCATCTCTACAATAAATCAAAAAATTAGCTGGGCGTGGTGGCACACGCCTGTAGGTCCAGCTACTCAGAAGGCTGAGGTGGAAGGATCGCCGGAGCCCAGCAGGTCGAGGCTGCGGTGGCTGGGAGCGGCCTCTGCACTCCAGTCTGGGTGACAGAGTGAGATTTCAACTCAAAAAAAAAAAAAAATTATTCCTTTGATAATTTTATCTCCTTCTTTTTCTGTTTTCTGTTTCTAGATTTTTTTCCTTTCCTTATTTCAATGTTAGAGCTCCTGGATTCCTGGATTTATCCTCTACTTTTCTTTTTTTTAAGTTGAGAAAATAGGATTTATTGAGAGGACAGAAAAGCTCCCAGAGTAGGAGGGGACCTGAGGGGATTGCCCTATCCTCTACTTTTCTTATAGTTCTCCTATTTACTCCTTTTTTTTTTTTTTAAAGAATTCCTCTTGCTTGGCTATTTCTTTGACCACTTCTAAAATTAGTATTGAGTTTTTCATTTCAGTTATCATATTTTGACATACACTACTTTGCTTCCATGCAGTAACCTCCCTCCCTTTTCCCTTTCTAAGTTTAGGATTAAGCAGAAGATGAGTGCAGGAGTCAGATGGAGAACGTGAAAATATCCTTTTTATTGTTGCTGAAACTAGTTGAGGAACATGAATTTAGATCTGTTGCCAAAAGGGCCTGCTCACTATTATTTCCTCCCAGAATTAGGCAAAGACTTCCACTAAATCACAGATAGTGACATTCAGCTGCAGATTCCCCCCTCCAGGAGCCAACCTTTTACCGTATGACAAAAGTAGCCCATGAAGTGTGCTCTCTGCAAGCAGATACATCCCAAAGAGGAAGGATGAAAGGACTGAGTGCAGCATACCCAGTTGTAGGCTCATCCTTCAGACAATTCATTTGTTTTCCTCTTGTTGCAGGAGAGATGAGAAGAGGGTAGGTGAGTGCTCACTGAAAGATAAGGAATGTTAACCCATTGCTTCCAATGGAAACCTGAGATTGGAGAACCAATATCCCCCATCTCAGATATACTACCTAGAATATTTTTGGTCCTCTGAATTGATTTCTGTAGCCACCCCTTTGCGTTTCTCTCTTAAACATTAAAAAAAATAATTTTTGAGTCAGGGTCTCATTTTGATGCTCAGGCTGGAGTGCAGTGGCTCACTCATAGCTCACCTCAGACTCAGTCTCCTGGGCTCAGGTGATTCTTCTGCTTCAGCCTCCTGAGTAGCTGGAACTCCAGGAGCCTGCCACCACACCTCGCTAAGTTTTTGATTTTTTTGTAGAGATGGGGTTTCATTATGTTGCTGGTCTCAAACTCTTGGGCTCAAGTAATTCTTCTGCCTTGGCCTCCCAGAGGCACGAGTCACTGCATCCAGCCTCTGCTGTTCTTAAAGTGATTACAAGAATGTGCTGTAATAGTGAGGAGACATTTACAGAAATCACAGGAACCACATGATGGAGGATGGCATAGAATATTGCAAGTTCTTTGGCAAGGAGGAGAAAATAGCTCAGGATTAAGAAAAGCCTATTCGGAAAGTTAGAGTCACACCATTATACCTTCTTTTAGAAGTTTAACAATTTGATCAAAACATTAATATTTATATATTCAATTATACTGAGATACAAAATAGCCTGCATTAGGCATGTTACAGGAGAGCTGATGCTCTCTGTTCCTCTATAAATCTTACCGCCTGTTGGTAGGTGCTGGCAGCAAGTATGGTTCTCCTGAGTATGCCACATACTTCTCTGTATATTTTTCTTTTTCTTTTTTTTTGAGTTGAAGTCTCACTCTGTCACTCAGACTGGAGTGCAGTGGCCGCTCCTGGTCACTGCAGCCTCGACCTGCTGGGCTCTGACGATTCTTCTGCCCCAGCCTTCCAAGTAGCTGGAACTATAGGCGCGCGCTACCACACCCGGCTAATTTTTTGATTTATTGTAAAGATGTGGTCTTGCCAAGTTGCCCAGGCAGGTCTCGAACCTGTGGGCTCAGGCAATCCCAAAACGCTGGGATTACAGGCTGAGCCACTGAGCCTGTATATTTTTGTATATTTTTCAAGAGTTGTCCACAAGTCTGTTTATGCCAGTGTGCTTGTTATAAGTATGTAATTTAATTAGTTTTTATGTAAACCGATGAAACATGAGCAGGAAGATAAAACTACATTAATGAAAACTATTTAAAACTTTTTGATAGATTGTATGAAGGCAAGTTGCTGACTTTTTTTTTTTTTTTTACTGTTCAATTAGGTATGAATTAGACAACCATAAGAGGTTGGGGAACATCATAAAAATTTAGGATTCTTCATTTTGACTGCTTTGCCATTGCCATTAAGCATTTGCTACAACATGAACTGGAACTGGATGATAATGTGCACTAATAAAATAGTCAAAATCTGCTTAGATAGACAACACAACTCTGTGTCACTCTTAGTATAACTGGGTACTATCATTTAAAGAATGAATGTGTTCATCAGAAGGACTTGGTGGTGGTGGTGATGAGGAGCATCTTAGTTTATTTTCTGTTACTAAAATAGAATACTGCAGACCAGTTAATTTTTTAAGAAAATAAGTTTATTTAGCTCATGGTTCTCTAAAAAGTTTGAGGAAGTACAAAAGCATGGTGCTGGCATCTGGTGAGAGCCTTCTTGCTGTGTCATATCATGGTAGGGGGCATCAGATAGCAAAAGGGCAAGAGTTTTCCAGCTCAGGTCTTTCTTTTTCTTTTTATAAGCCACCAGCTCCATCGTGGATTCCTCACTCTGATGGTCTCATCTAATCCTAATTTATCTTCCCAAAGTTCCATCTCCAAATACCATCAACATATGAACTTGAGGATTAAGTTTCCAACACATGAAATCTAGGGGACACAATTAAACAGTAACAGGAAGAGAGAGAAGGAGAAGGGCCAGGAATGCAAACATAGGAAAAAAAAGTGCCAGTGTTGAGCAAAGCTTAGTGAAGTTTGTCTTTTGGCCCTAGTACCCAGCCTATTTGGTCCAGAACCAGGTGTATCTCTTAGATGGATGTTTAGAGTTGTCAAGACCTGGCACCTCTGACATCTGAGTCCTCTAACTGGACTTCCCTTAGAATTTGTATCTCCAGTTATCATGTCCAGGTTTGGGGCATGTTGACACAAATGTATTCATAACCATTCTGGTTCTCATGAATTTAAGTAATCTGCATTTCAGATTGTCTATAAATATGTGAGTTATGTTACTAGAAATCTACCCCTAAGCAATGTCTCTGCTTTCTTTGTTTATTTATTTTTATTAAAATTTTTTTTTATTTTAAAGATGTGGAGTACAATTCAGGGTTAGGTATACAAATATTCATTATGTTGATATACTTGTTGATGAGGTGTGCCCCCAACCCCTCCCTTGGCAGTTTCCCTCAACTGCCAATACCACCCTGCCTCTCCTGGCAGTTTCTCACTACTGCCAATCCCTTTCTTAAAGTATTATGATAATTGTTCAAGGTCTGCTTATGAGTGACGACTCTGCTTTCTATGTGCTGACAGGATGAAGTTCTGTGTCGAGGTGGAGATCCAGATTTTGATTAGTTGATCAAAAAATATTGAAGGCTGCTTGGTGGCCAGTTCACCAGAGATTCTTGGAATCTCCTGGAGACATCCACTTTTGGAATCCACACTTTTCAAACTTGTCCAGCCTCAGCCACTTGTTGGCTGTATTGTGGGACACCTGGGTTCTTTGTTCACTTAAGGGGCTAGAATGAAATCAGAGCTAAAACAAGGGTCTAAGTCATAATAAATAATTAGACGTTTCTTCAAAAGCTTCCTTACTGAGGCATCTTGGAATTTGATTATTTATCCCAAATATATAACTACACTTCCAGGCACAGACAACACCCATTCCCATAGTTATAGGTCTTTGGGAGTTTTATATTGTTTTAGAAACCATCTCTCTAGAGCTTTTACCCTGTACACGGAGTCCTTTTGTGGTATGAAATGTCGGAATCGTGATCTTACACTCTGAATTAACATGTGCAGTAAACTAAATATCAACAACAGTTTAACCCTCCATGCAGGTTGCCAAGGCCGCTTTGGCATAGCCTGAAGTTTGTTTTATGTCTTTCAGCACCCGTGCTTTTACAAAGAACATACACATTTTGGAGGAGGGCTGGCACACATCGTGATAATGCGGTTTACAGCACCTAGGTCTCTCCAGGTCTCTCCTTCACACACTGAGTATGCAGCAAAACACAGTGGTGCCGGTCATGGAGACTGGGAGACCATCAACAGGGATCAGATTGATTGGGTTATGGTCAAGTCCCCACTGCACTCCAGCCTGTGTAGCTCTTATGTGGTAGACAACAATATTCTGGAGTTGCGTAAAGCCTCTCAAACTCGACAGTTCTCTCGTAAACTGAGAGAACATGAGGGACAGATCTGGAATCTTGTTAAGGATCTCCTATAGATGTTGCAACAACCTGAAGATAGTGTTTTAAAATTCAGACAGCAGAATGTCTACAGCACTCCCTGAGTCCTCTGATTTGCCAAATGAATGTTCTCCCAAAAACCATAAAGTTTGCTTTTTCAGGACAATGAGTTAACCATGCTGTTAAGTATAAAAAGCAGTTGACGCTCCTCACTGACTTATTATTGGGCAAATCTGGTGATATACTTTTTTTAAAAAGACACTTTATTTTGAAATAATTTTACACTTTGGAAAAAGATTTAAGAAAGTACGAAGAATCTCTCCATACAGCCTTCACTTAAATTTTTACCAATTGTTAATATTTTGCCTCCTCTTCTCTCCTCTATTATTCATCTATCTATCTATCTATCTATCTATCTATCTATCTATCTATCTATCTATCATTATCTATCTATCTATTGATATATTTGTACATGTAAATACACACATAGATAATACTTTATATAAACCATTTGAGAGTAAGTAGAGTCATGCTTCTTTGCCACTAACATTTAAGTGTGTTTTTCCTAAGAACAAGGATGTTCATTTACATAATCACAGCATAATCATGAAAAGCAAGGACTTTAATGCAATCACAATTTTATTATCTAGGATACGAACCTCACTCAAATTTCATCAGTTGTCTTCAAAATGCCCCTTACAGTAAAACCTTATTTATTCTTTTAAGATCCAGAATCCAAACCGGCATCACACATTGCATTCAGTTTTCTGTTCATTTAAGTCTCTTTCAATCTAGGATATGTCCTCAGCTTATCTTTGTTATTCATGAAATTGACCAGTTTAAAGAGCATGGGCCAATTATTCTGCTGATTGTCTCCAAGTTGGGTGTGTGCCCACCTCCTTCTGATTAGATGCTTGTCGTCTATTTGGATGTTTCTGGTCCTCGGAGTGTTACAGCAGGAGGCTCATGAGTCTGTGTTTCGATGGTGTTGTTGGTGTCCATCTCTTGGTTATGGTGGTGTCTGCTAGGTTTCTTCATGATAAAGTTACTATGCATTCCCTCTGTAATTAACAGAGGGAATTCTTGGGGCTATTTAATTACTCATTCCCTGTCAGACATCCTCACTGCTGTCAGCTGCCCACCATGCTCTGTGAAGGGGTGTCTCACGCGTGTTGTCTGTTTCCCCCGCAGTGGTGATCATGTGTGCGAGCAGTGACACCATCCGGAGCATCATGCTGGCAGCACACAGGCACGGCATGACCAGCGGGGACTACGCCTTCTTCAACATCGAGCTCTTCAACAGTTCTTCCTACGGTAACTCTGCTTCCTCTTTCCCCTCTGCCAGGATGTCAAAAAGGGCATGTGAGGAAGATTAAAAAAAATTTGAATTATGTCCATGGATGTGATTTCTGTAAATATGGTTTTGGAAATTTGTGATTCTGAACACTCCCATAACTTCTCTTTTCTCGAGTTTTTTTCTTCTCTGACAAATAACTCGGTGCAAAAAGACACCATATGTATAATTGTAAGTAATTATATAATTGTATGTTTGTGTTTATATTTATGCAGGTTACACATATGTTTGTAATGGGTCACAGTGTTAAGTAAAATAACTGACTGCAAATAAGGTAAAAACATTTGAAAGCCACTGCTCTCAGCCCTGCTTCCTTTCAGATTTCTATGCCTTAAGCATTCCCTATATAGAAGTTCAGGAACCACCAACATACAGGTTTGAAAGTATTTAATTCTTTTTAATGGATCTGGGTAAGTTCCCAGGGTTCCTGTGATAGAGGGTGTTGAAGGAGCTTATTAAGATCACAGGAACAAAACAATTTCTCCCAAATGTGGATAGGGCTGTCTCTGAAGTAGACGCCATAAGGCTACAGAACATGTTCTCAAGCACCGCACACTGGCTGCTCAAGGCTGAGCAGTTATAGGGGGGACTGTAAGTGCACATAGCACAAACGGCATGTTTATACTGAGCTCCACTTCCCAGTTCTTGCTGACGAGATATAGTTGGACAGGATCTAAACCTTAAAACATACGCCCCGGTTTCCTGCCCTAATATCCTGGCTTACTGAAGCAGTAGATCATTGTGTATATACAGATAATCAAACACACTTCTCAAGGGGATAAAGAACAGTTGATGAAACAAAAGTAACCACCGCTTCCTGTAGTGGATAAAATCAGAGATTTGAGGCTTGCAAGGTAAACAACCTGTTTTGCTCTTCTTTTGGCCATGATAGTCTTTTTCTTCTCCTTTACACAAGTGGAGTGGTGATTATGGGTGGCAGTATTGAGTTTATTGAAATAGTGGTAGAAACTAGTGAAAATGAAATATACCGATTCTGAGATTTTCAAGTTGGCACCTGCAAATACAGAATTTAGAGGTAGTGCTTGTGGATGCACATTATAAATGGACAAGTACATTTATAATGTTCGTTCATGTGCACTGTGCTTCTGGTACCTAATACAAATGATAGGTACTAGAATTCCTTTCATCCATGGATGAAGCTGGCATTACTTCTTCCTGTTAATGACAATACATGAGTATCGTAGATAATATGGAAAACAGGGAAAAGCACAGGGCAGAAAACAAATTACCATGCTTCTGCCATCCAGATAAAAGTACTTGATAATTTTTAAGTATGTATATCCTGTTTAATCAATATATTTTACAAGAATATGATTCAATAAGATGATCATACTATTTACAGTATGTCTACATAATCTTTTATAATGTTGTTATATCATCTTTAATCAGTCTCTTATTTTTCAATGTTCATGATGTACCCAGCTTTTTGCTATTAAGAGCAATGCTCATCGAGTAGCCTTGTTTGCGCACACACGTATACACTCATGTGTTAAACATATATATTATCTGTAAAATAAATTTCTAGAAGTAGAATTGCTGGCTAAAGATGACATGCATTCAAGTTTTGAGAGATTTTGCCAAGTTGCCCTATCAAGAGGTTTATCAATCTTCATTTTCCCAAAAATGTATGAGTTTGTCTTCCTGTATTTTTGTCAAACCTGCATAATCTAACTTCAATGTTATTTTATTTAATTGGGTTTATTTTTGTGTTTATAAACAAAATTTTGCAATTTTCTTGATTTACAGCCTGCACCATTCTTGTTGAGTTTATTCTGAGGTGTGTTATGTTTTTTGTTGTTATTATGATCATGATCTTTTTCTGTTACATTTTGTAGTTATGTAGAAAAAATATAAGTTCTTGTTTATTAGTTTTATAAGAATTCCACACTGTAAATCTACTGCTCTAATAGTTTGTATACCATTTTCAAATAACAATGACAGCTTTCCCTCTATTTTGATAGTTGAACATCTTATTTCTTATTGAATTGGCAAGACCTTCCAGAATAATATTATTATCCAGAATAATATTATATAACAGTGGTGATACTTTAATTTTTGACTTTTTGTCTTAAAGTAGATGTTGAAGTATGCTTTATTACTGTTTTATAAAGTGTGATTTTAAAAATCAGAAACAAATGTTACGTTTTATCAAATGCATTTGACCTTTTGATATATTTTAAAATATTGAGCAATCATAGCATTCTTGGAATTAAGCATACTTTGTCATGATGATTTTTTAAAGATATATTGCTGAATTTAAGTTTTAAACATTTATTTAGGATTTTGAATCTATATTAATGAGTGAGATTTGAGTGTAGTTTTCTTGCCTTGAGGTGGTATTTTAATATCAGGTTCATATTAGTTTTATAAAACTAATTGGGATACTTTCCATTATTTTCCATATTTTGTAAAGGTTTACATTCCTTGAGCTATGGAAACAATTCAACTCTGTATTTGCACCTAACTGCCTTTCACTGGTAATTTTCGGGCAACTTAGAAAATCTTTTTATTATGAAATAACTTCAGACTCAGAGAAAACTTACTAAAATGATATATAAGTTGAGAAGTCCTTATCCAAAATTCTAGGGCCAAAGTATTTTGGATCTTGGATTTTTTTGGACTTTGGAATATTTGCATGTACATAGTGAGATATCTTGGAGAGGGGACCCAAGTCTAAACAAAATTCATTTACGTTCCACGTGCACCTTATACACAGCCTAAAGGCAATTTTATTTTTCCCTTGGGGTCACTGAATAAATTACATGTTGTGTGCCTGTGTTTTGACCTGTCACACATGAGGTCAGATGTGGAATTTTCCCGTTGTGGTACCATGTTGGTGCTCAAAAAGTTTTGGATTTTGAAATATTTTGGATTTTTGCATTAAGGATGATTAATTTGTATAGAGACTTCATGTACAGTAATGTGTTGCTTAACAATGGGGATACATTCTGAGAAATGTGTCTTTAGGAAATTTTGTCATTATATGAACGTCATAGAATGTGCTCACACAAACCTAGATGGTGTAGCCTGCTACACACCTAGGCTAAATGGGATAGCCTATTGTTCCTAGGCTACAAACCTGTAAAGCAAGTATGTTGCTGTATTGAATTCTGTAGGCAACTGTAACATAATGTAAGTATTTTAATATCTAAACATAGATTCTCTCTAAACATAGATTTTATTTAAACATAGAAAAGGTATAGTAAAAGTACAGTATTATAATCTTATGGGACCACTGCCATATATGAGGTTCATCATGGGCTGAAACGTCATTGTGTGGTGCATGACTCTACACATATTTTTACCAAACTTCCTCTATTGTTAATGATCTAAATAACCATAGTACAATGATCAAATGAACATTAACTACTAAACTAAACTAAACTTATTTGCAATTTTTTCCTTCTCCTCTTAATGTTCTTTTCTGTTCCAGAAGCCCAGACTGCCTTTAATTGTGCCTCCTTAGTCGGCCTCAGTCTGTGATAGTTCCTTATTCTTTTCTTGTCTTTTATGACTTTGACACTTTTGATGAGTACATTATTTTGTAGACTGTCTTTTAAAACATTACTGACAATCTTATAAGAAAAAAGTCATTTTTTTTCTTAATATGATCTTTCCAGGTTACTGAAGAGCTTGGAAGATCTTTTCAAATGTTTATTGGTCATTTGGATTTAACTCTATGTCTTTGTCCATTTTTCTACTCTGTTGTCATTTTAAAGTCAAAGGGCATAAATTTTTAATGTAATTTGTTTCATGGGTAGATAGATAATAGATAAATATGCAGCAAGCTCTTTCTTCCACTTTGTCTCTTCTCTTGTAGCTTTTCTTTCTTTTTTCTTTTTATTTCAATAGCTTTCGGGTGCAAATAGTTTTTGGTTACATGAATGCATTGCATAGTGGCAAAGAAGTCTGGACTTTAAGTGTACCCACCATCCCCACTTGTGCACATTGTACCCAATAGGTGATATTTCATCCCTGCACTCCTCCCACCCTCTCCCTTCTGAATCTCCAATGTCCACTATACCATTCTCTATGCCTTTGCAGATCCTTGGTAGCTCCCACTTATAAGTGTGAATGTGCGGTGTTTGGATTTTCTGTTCACTTGGGATGATGTTCTCTAATTCCATCCAAGTTGCTGCCGAAGACATTATTTCATCCTTTTTTTATGGATGAATAATATTCCATGGTATATTATATATGGTATGTATATGTATATGGTCTATATATGGTTTGTGTGTGTGTGTATGTGTGTGTGTGTGTGTGTGTGTGTGTGTGTGTGTGTGTGTGTGTCACATTTTCATTACCCACTGATCAGTTGATGGTCATTTAGATTGATTCCTCATCTTTGCTATTGTGAATTGTGCTGTGATAAACATCCGAGTTCAGATGTCTCTTTTGTATACTGACTTCTGTTCCTTTGGGTACAGATCTACTTTTAGTTCTTTGAGAAATATCCATACTGATTTCCATTGAGGTTGTACTAATTTGAACTCTCAACAACAGTGTATAAGTGTTCCCTTTTCACCACATCTGTGTTAGCATCTATTGTTTATTTATTTATTTTTAATGTTTTTTAAAAAAAATTGTAAAGACATGAGTTACAAGTCAGGGTTACACTTCCTCTGGTCTAGGGTTAGGTACCTTTAGTGATGTCATGTGCCCCCCTTTCCCTGGCAGTATCCCACCACTGTCAGTTCCTTTCTTATAGTATTGTGATAAATGTTCAGGACCCACTTATAAGTGAGAATATGTGGTTCTTTATCTCTGTGATAGATTACTGAGTATGATAGACTCTAAATCCTTCCAATTTGCTGCAAAGTCCATAATTTGTCATTCTTTATGACTGTATAGTACTCCATCATGTATATGTACCACTTTTCTTTATCCAGTCTGCTTTCAATGGGCAGCAGGGTTGGTTCCATGTTTTTGCTGTTGGGAATAGTGGTGCAGTAAACATGCATGTGCAGTTATCTTTTTTGCAGAATGATTTGAGTTCCTCTGGGTATATTCCCAGAAGGGGAATTGTTGGATCATATGGAAGGTCAATTTCTAGTTCTTTTAAAAATCATCACACTGGATTGCCTGAGCCCGCAGGTTCGAGACCTACCTGGGCAGTGAGACCTCATCTCTACAGTAAATCAAAAAATTAGCCGAGTGTGGTAGTGCATGCCTGTAATTCCTGCTACTGGGAAGGCTGAGGCGGAAGGATCGCCTGTCGAGGCTGCGGTGGCCGGGAACGGCCACTGCACTCCAGTCTGGGCAACAGAGTGAGACTCCAACTCAAAAAAAAAAAAAAAAAAAAAAATCATCACACTGTTTTCCATGGAGGTTAAACTAGTTTGCACTCCCACTAACAGTACAGAAGTGTTCCCTTTTCTTTGCATCCTTGCCAGCATCTGTTGTTTTTCATTCTGTTAATGATGACCATTCTTACTGGAGTTAGGTGGTACCTCGATGTGGTTTTGATTTGCATTTCTCTGATGATTAGTGAGGCTGAACATTTTTTCGTGAGTCTGTTGGCTGTTCATAAGTCTTCTTTTGAGATGTGTCTATTCATGTCTTTTGCCCACTTTTTAATTGCGTTGTTTGTTTTTTTCCTTTTGGCTCATTTGAGTTCCTTATAGATCCTGGATGTTAGGCTTTTGCCAGATATACAGTTAGTAAATATTTTTTTCCCATCCTGTGCACTGTCTTCCCATTCTATTGATGGTTTTTATTTTTTATTTTTAGTAATGGCCATAGAATATCTTTCAATTTTTTGGTATTTTCTCATGATAAGATTGAATTTATGCATTTTTGACAAAAATTCTTCAAAATAATGTTGTATTCTTCTCAGTGCATAGTACCAGTGCATAAGAAGGCATATTGATGTGACTTATTGCTGGTGACATTTGGACAACTTTTTAAAACTTAATTTCCCCTGAGTTCAGTTTTCTTGCTTCTTGAAAATTTAATTGCACGTAATTATACAAAGTGCTCTTAGACAACTTACAAAGTATGTTTGGTGTTTCTGATTAGATCCCCTTTATGAGACATTTTACACCACGTTTCCTCAGACTTCAGGCTCTGGTGTCAGTCTGTCTAAAAGCTATGCCACATATTGACTTTTAACTCTAAGAGCTAAGGGTTAAGAGCTTAACTCTAGCCGGGCTCGGTGATTCAGCCTGTAATCCAGCGCTTTGGGAGGCTGAGGTGAGTGGATTGCCTGAGCCTGCGGGTTCGAGACCTGCCTGGGCAACTTGGCGAGACCTCATCTCTACAATAAATCAAAAAATTAGCCGGGCATGGTAGTGCGCACCTGTAGTTCCAGCTACTTGGAAGGTTGAGGCGGAAGGATTGCTGGAGCCCAGCAGGTCGAGGCTGTGGTGGCCGGGAGTGTGCCACTGAACTCCAGTCTGGGCGACAGAGTGAGACTCCAACTCAAACAAAACAAAACAAAACAAAACAGAGCTTAACCTTAAATCTAGGCAAAGTGACATCACCCTGTCTTTTCCTGCAAGCCTTAGTTTTTTCTAATGATAATAATAGTACTTACCTTATGGCATCAGACAGAGTAATACATGAGGTGATATATGTAAGATAGCTAGCAACTTCTTGGAACATAATAACAATCTAATAAATGTTAGCTAGCTTTATTATTATAAATAATATTGGACCATTGCACATACTGCTTTAAAAATTACAGATATAAATAAATATTGATATACAAATATAAATAAATATTGGACCATTACACATACTGCTTTAAAAATTATAGGTTTAGTTTGTACATTTTTCTGTGGTGGTAGTTTTATACATTGATTTAGGGCCATGCATTCTGTTACCAAATAACTAATGTTAGTTTAATACATCTAAGGACCTGGGTGCATTAGGAATTGCATTGCATGCACATCACCAAGATGCCCAATAGTGATTTAAGCAATTGTAGAGGTTTATTCTCTCCCCTGGGAAATGTGGTCCATGATGCCATTAGGGATCCAATTCTATTTCCTGTTCCTTCAGTCTTAGTGCATGGAGTCCATTCTCAAAATCAAAGATGGTGGCTAGAACTTCAGGGGTCACGTATTAATTCTAGGCATGATAAAGGGAAATGACAACAGTCTAAAAGAGACCCTCCCACTTAATACGGTTCTCTCAGAAAGGCTTTCCAGGAAGCCCCACTCATTAACTTCTGCTTACATATAATTGGCTATTCCTAGATCAGGAAATGTGTGTGCTTTTAATTGGACTTATTGCTACCCGAAATCATTTTAAGAATCTTTTACTAAGGAATAAGGAGGAAGGGAGAGTGGATGTAGGGAGGCAACTATCCTTGTCTTCCACAGACCCTGAAGCACTCTTTTCCTGGAATAAAAGCAAATAAACAGAATCATTTGGTAAGTAGAATAACCTAGACTAAAGTTCTGCTATACATAATTAGTAAAGGGCCCTGTTTGAAGCTTTGTGCTCTAATAATTAGACATATACATGAAAATTTATTCAACATCCACCTCTCCCTGGGCTTCCTTATACAAACCCTATACCTGTTCTATAACAAGGTCTCTATTTTAATCACTGTTTACTTGACATTGGATTTTTAAAAGAAACATTGGTAGTGTGTCTATTTTTAAGGATTACTAGATTGTTTGGTCTTGGTGGACACTTAGAAAAAATTCTCAGATTTTCTCAAATTATGTGGTTACAGGAGTCCAGTGGGTAATATATAACGGGAGAGTCAAGTGATTGAAAATAAGATAACACGTGAGAGGAAGCCCCAAAAACTTGGAATTTATTTATAAAAAATGTGTATTTATTCTTGGGTGTTTAAACTTCAGTCATCTTCAAAGTACTCTCCATTTGATGCAATATACCTATTGAGATACCTTTTTCCACAGCTCAAAACAGTTTTTGAACTCATCAATTTCAATGCCTTTTAGCGCTTCTGCCGTTTTTTTGGTTTCACCTCTATTACACTGGCAAAACGTTTCCCTTTGAGGATTTTTTTCATCCAGGGAAACAAAAAGCAGTAGCTCAGCGCGAGATAGGGTGAATAGGGAAGGTGGGGGATGGAGGTTATGTCATTTTTGGTCAAAAACTGCTGAACACTCAGTGCAATGTAGGCAGGTACATTGTCATGGTGGAAGAACCTGTTTGCCACAACTTGGGCAAATTGTGACACTGCCTTCTCAAAACTTCTAGATAAAAACTTTGATTGACCATTGATCCGGAGGAACATATTCCAAGTACACTACAAGGGACCCACTTAAAAAAAAAAAGATAATTCTGGCTCCCCCCTTGTATATTAAAACAAAAAATATATATAGAGAAGATGATATATATTGCCCCTTAGAGTTTTTAATAGCACCTATTGGCATTTTTGTCATTGGTATTATCTTCTTAGAACATAAATTAGGTGGCAAGTTATTTGGGCAATTCTGTTCAGGACTTGGTGAGCTTTTCTCCTTTCCTGGGAACTCAGAAGGCACTAAAAAGGTGAGAATGGCAGTGTAGTAGAGATTGGTGATGAACATAAATTAGATTATGTAACTGGCTAAAAATGGAAAAATTACAGGAAAACTGGGGAGGGGTTGAATTTATTATGTTTTGCTATAAAAGCGATATATACACATTAAAGTCAATTTGGAACATAGAGAAAAGACAAAGAATTCTCACATAATCCTTCAATTGTAAACCCAAGGTGGCGTTACAGGTCTTTGAGCAAGCCGCAGCAACTTCTCTGCCGAAGTCAGCTTAGTTTAGACTTCAAAAAATCAGGCTGTTTCCATCCTAATGTATGTCTGTATGAGTCTATTCATCCATATATCTGCCCTTGGCTAACTTTCTCTGACTCATTGCTTGCTTGCTTGCTTGCTTGTTTCCTTGCTTTGGATGACTAAGATGTGTGCATAATTCTTTAGGAAGGGGATTGCTAAAATATACCACTGCAAAGGGATTGGGAAGGATGGAGAACAGGGGAGTGGCCAGGCTAGATGACTCAACTCTAAATGAATGAGGGATTCTTTATGAAGTATTAGTCTGATTTTGTGATCAAGTGATGTAATATAGGAATTGTATAAAAGGGAAGAATTGTCTGATACTGATCTGTTTAGAGATGTACTTCAGAGGCTCCTTGATTTGCATATTTAAAGTTCCTAAGATTATGACTTTTCCCTATTTTGGCTGTATAGCAAACTGTTTTAATCCATGGTTGGGCCTTATTGTTCCATTGAAGTTGTATCTTTGATCCATCAATAAATACTTGTGGGTAAAACAAACAAACAAAAAAACAGTTGCTAAGTAGCATTTTGCCACTTCCCCTGCCAATATTTTTTCCTCTGCTATTTTTGTTTTTAACATTTTTGTTATCCACTGAACATGCAGTTTTAAATCTTGGGACACTTCAGACTCAGGTGAAAAGAACATAGGTAGGGTCAGGCCCAGTGTTTGGAGTTTGGCCTGCATTTGAATGCTGCTCTTATCACTTATTAGCTAAATGACTTTGGGCACATTAATCTCCTTGAACCTGGTTCCTCATCTGTAAGATAGAGTTGTTATCAGCATTAAAGCATGAAATATTGGAGGCAGAGCACTTATGTGTGCAGTGGCATCACCCAGTAAGAGGTGCTGTTATTAACAATGGGCGTAGCTGGAACAGCCTAGCCATGGCAAGCATGTGACACTTGGAGAGGGTGGGTCATTTGGA
This sequence comes from Carlito syrichta, assembly GCF_000164805.1. Lineage (NCBI taxonomy): Eukaryota > Metazoa > Chordata > Mammalia > Primates > Tarsiidae > Carlito > Carlito syrichta. The sequence goes on from NW_007246938.1 coordinate 668,306, forward strand.
GAGAGCTAATGTCAGATAAATGACCACCAAAGATCAGGAGCCACACAGTGCTGTGGGGCTGGCCCAGGTAAATGCCAGACATTCATTACTTGGGCAGATTCTGTGATGTCTCAGTTACTCATTCGGGTAACATATAGTGAAGGCTTACTGTATGCAAGGTTCTCAGTCCTGGGAGCTCCGAGCTCAGTTACCCCAACACAGGCAGCACTGGTGCAGGCACCCGGCCAAAGGATTGCTGAGTACAGGGCTTGTTGCCGAGTAAATTATTTCCATTTTCACAAATATTCCGAACCCTTCTCACTCTCAATGCAAGCTTAGGCATTTACATATTTATTTATTTTTGAGTCAGAGTCTTACTCTGTTGCCCAGGCTGGAGTGCAGTTGCATGCTCATCACTACCCCAGCCTCGATCATGCAGGGCTCAGGCAATCCTTCCACCTCTGCCTTCCAAGTAGCTGGGACTACAGGTGCGTGCGGCTACCCCCAGCTAATTTTTTGGTTTATTGTAGAGACGAGGTCTTACCAAGTCGCCCAGGCTGGTCTTGACCCCCTGGACTCAGGCAATCCTCTGCTTCTACCTACCAAAATGCTGGGATTATGGCAGTGAACCCCTGCACCTAGCCAAACTTGGCCATTAATATGACATTAGTACCCACCCCTCCTCTGAGAGTGCTTTCCTCAAGGTCATTGGTTACTTCATCATCACCAAGTCCGTTAGCCTTACTTGGGACCGTGCCTCTATGACTCTGAAGCAGCGCCATCCAGTGGAGCTTTCTGTGACGATGGCTGTGTTCTATTCTGTGCTGCCCAACACGGTAACCCCTAGCTGCATGTGATGATGGACCACTTGAATGTGATGGGGCAAGTGCGACTGAAGAAATGGATTTTTGATTTTAGTTAATTTAAATTTATTTATTATTATTTTTATTATAAAGATGTGGGGTACAATTCAGGATTAGGTATGCAAATGCTGATTATGCAGGTACCCTTGTTGATGAGGTGTGCCCCTCCCTCCCCAGCGGTTTTCCTCAGCTGCCAATCCCACCCCCACCCCTGGCAATTTCCCACTACTGTCAATCCCTTTCTTATAGTACTATGATAATTGTTTAAGGTTCACTTATGTATGAGAACATATGGTACTCTGTTCTTTGTTTCTGTGATAGATCACTGAGCATGATCACTAAATCCATCCAAGTTGCTGCGAAGTCCATATGTTTGTCCTTCTTTATGGCTGCATAATATTCCTTTGTGCATATGTGCCACATTTAAAAAAATCCAGTCCAGCTTCGATGAGCAGCATGGTTGGTTCCATGTTTTTGCTATTGCGAATACAGCGGCAACAAACATGCGTGTGCAGGTGTCTTTTTTGTAGAATAATTTGAGTTCCTCTGGGTATATTTCCAATAGCGGAATTACTGGGTCATATGGAAGGTCAATTTCTAGTTCTTTCAGAAATCACCACACTGTCTTCCAAAGAGGTTGCACTAGTTTGCATTCCCACCAGCAGTGTGGAAGTGTTCCTTTTGCTCCATATCCTCACCAGCATCTGTTGTTGTCTATTTTATTAACGATGGCCATTCTTACTGAGGTTAGGTGGTATCTCAATGTGGTTTTGATTTGCATTTCTCTAATGATGAGTGAGGCTGAGCACTTATTTTCATGTGTCTGTTGGCTGCCCATGTATCTTCTTTTGAGAAGTATCTTTTCATGTCTTTTATCTTTCATGTCTTTTTAATGGGGCTGTTTGTTTTTTTCCTTTTGGTGCATTTAAGTTCCTTGTAGATCTTAGATGTTAGACCTTTGTCAGATATACAGTTGGCAAACATTTTTTCCCATTCTGTGGGCTGTCTCCCTCCTCTCTTGATAGTTTCTTTTGCTTTGCAGAAGCTCATTAGTTTGATGAGGTCCCACTTGTCTATCTTATTTCTTACAGTATGGACATTTAGGGTTCTGATCAGGAATGGTTGCCAATTCCAATTTTCATAGGGTGTCTCCTGCATTTTCTGAGATTTTTATAGTTTGAGGTTTTACGTTTAGGTCTTTGATCCATTTGTAAATTAAATTTAAACAGTCACACACATGGCTATTGGCTACTCTTGTGAGACAGCATGACTCTAGAGTATTCAATATTGTTTCCATCCATCTTTTTTTTGGCAACCCCATGCTCTTAGCTTTGGTGACATAGCATTTTTTGGGTTCTCTGTTAGTGCCTCTCCATCTCTTTTCACTCCTCCTGCCCACTCAAAATAGCATCCCCAAAGTGTCTGTGCTCTGCCCTTCTCCCTTCTTTTTCTGCACACTCTTTCATATCCAGCAAGATAGCTCTTGGGTTCTAACTTTGAGCTGTGTGGTAATGACACCCAACACTGTCTCTAGCTCTCATTCCTCTTTCTGGCTTCAGACCACTATTTCCAACTCCAGCCTGGCACTGTCACTTGGACATTCTGCAGATGCCTTAGGTTTACCATGCCCTTAATTGAGATCATCATTTCCACGTCTACCTACCCCCTTCCATCTGGCTCTGCCACTTCATGTGATGATAACCTGTTTTCCTTTTCTCCTTGGTGTCATCTGTGACGTGCCTCCCTCTCTGTTGTCCCTGACTCCCTCGCTGTTGTACGGTCTCGAGATTCCTCTTGCACAAGCTTCTGCTTTCATTCTTAAGGGCTCTGCTTCCTTCTATGATTATAAAAGTAGTAAATTCTCACTACTGAAAATTTACTATATTCAGACAAATGCAAAAAAAGAGAAGAAAACTAGTTCATAATTCACCCAGATAACCATTCTTATTTTTATTTATTTTTCTCTTATTTTAAAGATGTGGAGTACGATTCAGGGTTAGGTACATAAGTGGTCATCGTATAGGTAAAGTTGGGGTACCCTTACTGATGTTATGTCACCCCCCCCGACAGTGTCCCACTACTGATAAATGTTCAAGGTCTGCTTTTGAGTGAGTACATGTGATACACAGATCTTTGTTTCTGTAATAGATCACTGAGTATTATAGACTCTAATCCTATTCAAGTTGCTGTGAAGTCCATCATTTTGTTTTTCTTTATGGCTGTGTAATATTCCATAGTGTATATGTGCCACATTTTCTTTATCCAGCCCACTTTCAATGGGCAGCATGGTTGGCTCCATGTTTTTGCTATTGTGATGAGTTCCTCTGGATATATTCGCTGAAAGGGGGATTGCTGGGTCATAAGGAAGGTTGATTTTTAGATCTTTAAAAAAAGTTTTTGGTGTGACTTCCCACATGCAACCTCTCATAACCTCTTGCCTGGATTGCTGTAGTTGTGAACACTCAGTGTCTCCCTGCCCTAATCCACTGCAATTTCCCAAGCCCAATTCTCATCATGTCATTCTTCTGTTCTGCTCATAAATCTCCAGAGGCACCCAGTTGTCTACTGAGTTAAGTTTGTCCCCACTGATGGGGCCTTATGCCAGGCCAACCTCTGCTTTCCTAGTGTTCAGCTCTGATATGGGGGATGTTACTGACACATCACAGTAAGAAATGCCCACAAAAGTAGAAAGTATTTGTATTAATTATGGTTTTGAATAGATGTTTATTTAGCTTGGCTTAACTTTATTAAGCAGTATTATTTCCATTCTTTTTTCCTATAAAACAAAATCCCAAAGTTATTACGTTTTAGACTGTAGTAGACATATATATTATACTGGATTTTGCTTCTTTCTAAATTAAAATATTTTGGATCATTTCAGTCACCAAGGTAGTTGCTGTTTCTAGTTCTATATGTATTTCCTCGTTACACAGCATAAAAACCTACAGGTTTGAGTATTTCACTTCTTGTGCCCCTGAGAGAACTCTTTCCCAGATCTGAAAAAACTCAGGTCCCTATGCCCAAGAGACATGCCCTCTGCTGAATCTTGATACTTTGCCAATTCAAAATGAATCAATAAATACTTATTGCATGCTATAAGTAATGGGTTCCTCTGTGGGATGAAGATTTCCTGGACACTCTTAGACTTTAGGGTCCATAGCCGGGCGTGGTAGCGCGCGCCTGTAGTTCCAGCTACTTGGAAGGCTGAGCGGAAGGATAGCGGGAGCCCAGCAGGTGGAGGCTGCAGTGGCCGAGAGCGTGCCACTGTACTCCAGTCTGGGCAACAGAGTGAGACTTCAACTAAAAAAAAAAAAAAAAAAAAAAAAGAATTTAGGATCTTCCTGGCAATGGAGTTGGCCCTTTAACAAAGGCCATGCTCTCTGTGTCCCAGTGATTGAGCCCAGCTGGTTTACCTGTCTCATGGCATTGATACCTTTTCACTGGCTCTCTGAGCACAAGTATGATTCTGCTCACCCTGTGGACTCCACAGTGTCTGGGAGGTTTCAGAGAAGAGGAGGAGGACTTTGTCAAGTTTTGTTTGGTGGCTTGAAATTTAATCTTGTGCTCATTGAACACAGATCTCGTCCTTAATGAATTCTGTCCTCAGCTGTGTCTTATTTAATTTTTAGCAGCTCCCTGGCACATAGTAAGCAATTAATAAGTGGTTGCTATAATTAGGATTATGATTATACAGATGCCTCCACAAACACATTCTTTGTCTCTGCCTTTTTTCGGGCTCCAGACCGAGGCTTCCAGCTGTCTACTGGATGCCATGCACATTTGCACCTTTGCCCATGCTATAGGCTCAGCCAAGCATGTCTTTCTATCCTCCTCTCCTATTAAAATCCTATTCACACGTCTAGGACGAGGCTAGGCTAATGGCGTCTCCTCACAGGAAACCTTTGGCCAGGTTGGTGCTCATTGCCTCTTCCTTTATACTCTGCGTTGTTTTTTTGTATCCCCCATGGTTAGCTGTTAGTCATACCCTGCAATAATTTGAGTTGTTTCTGTGTCTGACATTTAGTCTCTCTCTTGAATGCAGAGGAGACTGCTCAAGACATTTTTAATGCCCACCGTGGCTGTCTCAGGACCTTGCATGTAGTACGTAGCTTATAATGTTTATTTTATTCAAGCTGAGATAGCAATTCCAAAGCCATCAGGTCTTTGTTGAACTTACTCTGGAAGAGTAGAGTGAGTGCCGCAGAGTCCTGGCTGCACACCGCAGAGGCATCTTCATTGCTTAGCTGTTGGGCTCAAGGCCTTGCCATGGGCTGGAGGCTCAGGGCAAATTAACGACTTTGGTGCTGGACTCCAGGAATCATAATAAGGTCTAGGAAAAACAGCTAATTGTCAAAAGTTAAAGGTCCACCTTGCCTTTTGGGGCCCTGGAGGTCACATGTTTTCTCGAAAATGAAATAATAAAGAGAAGAATTATTATTCTTAGCCATGTAATCTGTCTTTACTTTTGTGAAAGAGTGACCTGGGATGTAGTGAGCTACCCAGCTTCTCAATGCCTCCGTTTCCTTATCTGTAAAATAGAGAGGGTCATAGTACCTACATCATGGAGTCTTAGGGGATTAAATGTCTTTATACATGGAAAGTGCTAAAAAATAGAACTATTATTATTATTATTTTATGTGCTTAATAAGTGTTAGCAGTTTTTATTACCATTGATGCATTGGTGGACATTGTCCAAGAAATAATTTTTTTAAGGTTATTGTCAGCACTAGAGAGATACAAATCTTTAAGTATTTCACCCTGAAGAGATTTAAGGAATATCAATAATCTCAGACTTTTTTCTTTTAACTGTGCTTGCATATGTATTTAATACTTGTGCATGTCTATTGTCGTGCAATGGTGCGACCTGTCATCTCACAGTTACATAACACCAGGTTTATTATACCACACTAACCACTTGGGTCACTTCCACAGTTGAATAAAAACTTACTTCTTATTCCTGCAGTGCTGAAACCCTGAGGGGCTGAAAATCGCAGTTACGTGGTTATTATAAGGCAATTACCTCAACAGTACTTTTCTTTCTTGCTCACATATCAAAGGAAACATGTCCAAAGGGCCTTCTTCTCCCTAACAGTCTTGACGTCACATTATACCCAAGTGCAAAACTATGACAATACCTCTCGCTCTGGCTGCCAAAAGTAACATGTAGGGGACACATCACAGTTGTAAAGGCAGAATGGCTTCTTTATGGTGACTGGCTTGGAATTATAAATATTTTTGTTTCTTCCGTAGGAGATGGCTCGTGGAAGAGAGGAGACAAACACGACTTTGAAGCTAAGCAAGCGTACTCATCCCTCCAGACAGTCACTCTACTGAGGACAGTGAAACCTGAGTTTGAGAAGTTTTCCATGGAGGTGAAAAGTTCTGTTGAGAAACAAGGGCTCAATGAGGAGGATTACGTAAGTGCTTGATTATGAGCCTAGACCTTCGGCATCCTGAAAACAGTCTTCTAATTAAGTCAGAGGTGACAGAGTGTCCCACTCTGAACCATTCAAAAATTCCTAGGTTCAAGTCTGAATGTCACTGTTGCCTTCTGTGTTTTTTCTTTTTTCTGGCTGGTTTTCCTCCCTCCCTTCCCCACCATTCCCCCCTCATCTCCACTTTTCACTTGCACTTTTTCAACAGCTGCAGGAAGGGAAATTGCTTTTTGTGGGTAATGCTGAGTAGAATGTCTGTAGACTTCCATCACATGTTCAGTTGGGAAGGTTTGGGGGAGAAGATGGATGAAGAAGTGCCAAAGGTTTGCATGCCTAATTTTTCCAAAGCTTGGTGGCAGAAGGTGTTTGGAGTTCCAGCAGGCTTTGGCAATCTGTCTTAGTATGACTAGTCTGCTTCCGTCTCTTGCAGATGGTGGTGTTGTAAGTTTCTTCCAGCTCAGGTATTCCAGGACTTCCCACTCTTTTAGTGCTGCTGTAACTTGTGCATTTTAAGAATAGACTAGCTGGGTGTGGTGGTTCCTACCTGTAATCCCAGCATTTTGGGAGGCTGAGGTGGGAGGATTACCTGAGCCCAGGAGTTTGAGACCAGCATGGGCAACACAGTGAGATATTTTCTCTACAAAATTAAAAAAAAAATTAGCTGGGTATGGTGGTACGTGCCTGTAGTCCCAGTTATTCAGGAGGCTGAGGTGGAAGGATCACCTGAGCCTAGGAGGTGAAGGCTATGGTAAACTATGTTCATACCATTGCCTGGGCAACAGAGTGAGACCCTGACTCAAAAAAAGAAAAAAGAAAGAAAGAAAAATTCTGATTAGAGTTGGAAAAAAGATTCTGATTAGAGTCAGAATCTTGACCAAGCTAGGGATTAAGGATTAAGGATTAAGCAGAGGAACTCATCTAAGAGATGACACCCAAAGCAGCTGACCACACCTTACTTGGAACCGTTTCCCAGCTGCCTCTGGCACTCTTTGCTTCATGGCCACCTTGTCACTTCTGCAGATCTTTTCTCAAGTAGGTGAGCAATGGGCCTCTTTGGTCAGTTGGGTCAATGTGCTAGTTTTCAAGGCTGTTCATTCTACAGTGTCCAAAAGAGAGTGTCACGAGAGGCATATCGCTTGGATAATCCCCATCCGAATTGGATAGTGATAGACTTCAAAGAGATGGCCCAACAGGGCTTCTCCCAGTTTCTTTTCTCCAAGTACCACTGAGTAGTGGCATTGTCCTCAGGCAGACCTGCATTCACAGCCTGGATCTAGTACATCTGAGCTGTGTAGTCTTGAAAAAATTGTTCAGTCTTCCTGATCCAAATTACTCCGTCCTGTTGGGAGGATTGCAGATTATTTATCTGAAGCACTTAGCACTACCCTTGTTAAAAAGTTGGAACTATATAAATGGTACCTCTTTTTTACTATCATTACAAGATTATACCTGTTTTTATAGGAATGTGCTATCAAATGACACAAAGAGTTTTATAAACATATTTATTAATGTTTAAGTCTCATAGGCACACAATTTAACATACGCTTTGACTTTCTTTTAAAAATTAAAAAAAAATTTTTCTCAATTTATTTATTTACTATAAAGATGTGGGGTACAATTCAGGGTTAGGTATACATTGATCATGCAGGTACCCTTGTTGATGAGGTATGCCCCCCTCCCCTAGCAGTTTCCCTCAACTGCCAGTCCCACCCCCCCTCCCCTGACAGTTTCCCACTACTGCCAATCACTTTCTTATAGCATTTATAATTGCTTATGAGTGAGAACATATGGACCTCAGTTCTTTGTTTCTGTGATAACTCACTGAGTATGATAGACTCCAAATCCATCCAATTTGCTACAAAGTCCATATATTTGTCCTTTATGGCTGCATAATATTCCATTGTGTATATGTACCACATTTTAAAAATTCAGTCTAGCGTTGATGGGCAACACGATTTGTTCCATATTTTTGCTACTGTGAATAGAGCTGCAACAAACATATGTGTGCAGGTATCATTTTTGTAGAATAATTTGAGTTCCTCCGGGTATATTCCCAATAGGGGAATTGCTGGGTCATATGGAAGGTCAATTTCTAGTTCTTTCAGAAATCTCCAGACTGTTTTCCAGAGAGGTTGTATAAGTTTGCATTCCCACCAGCAGTGTAGAAGCATTCCCTTTTCTCCATATCCTCGCCAGCATCTGTTGTTGTTTGTTTTATTAGTGATGGCCATTCTTATAGGGGTATCTCAGTGTGGTTTTGATTTGCATTTCTCTGATGATGAGTGAGGCAGAGCACTTTTTCATGTGTCTGGTAGCTGCCTGCATATCTTCTTTTGAGAAGTGTCTATTCATATCTTTTGCCCACTTTTTAAAGGGGCTGTTTTTTTTTCCTTTTGGTGCATTTAAGTTCCTTGTAGCTCCTAGATGTTAGGCCTTTGTCAGAAATACAGTTGGTAAATCTTTTTTTCCATTCTGTGGGATGTTTCCCTGCTCTCTTGTTGGATGCTTTGACTTTCTAAATCAGTGCTGTCCAGTAGATATGTAATGTGAGTCACAAAAGTGAGCCATATGTGAAATTTAAAATTTTCTGGTAGACATATTTTTAAAAAGGTGAAAAGAAAACCCCAGGAAAAATTAATTTTAGCAATATGGTTTATTTAATGCAAAATATAAAAATATTATTATTTCAACACTTAATCAGTGAAAAAATTATTAATGAGATTTTAATATTTAAAAAAAATTTACAAAGTCTTTGAAAGCCAGTATGAATATACTTCTAGCATATTGATCCCTGTTCAAGGGCTTAGTAGCCACAAGGAACTAGTGGCTACCATACTGGACAATATGTTCTGAATTATGAAAGAAGTAGGTTTCGAGAAAAGAGCCTGAGTTTGAGGAAGCATATGATAGAATTGCCATCATCCAAATCCTTTGCCAGCAATTCGAAAAAACACAGAGGGCATTGAACGTCCTTCAGTAGTGTGGTTGAAGGTGGCCTGTGCCAATATTGAAAAGTCATACTTTTTTGCATATGCCACTGTATATTATTAAACTTTATTAGGTTCATATTAATTTTATGGTATAAAAATTCAACAGTGGTTCATTTTGTCTGGCTTCATCCCTGAGGCTATTGAAGTTCAACGATTTCAGCATATGTTGTCCAACATAAGGATACTCATTGGGCAAAAGTTGACATCTCGGCACACTACTGGGTGTGTTATCAGTTATTCTGTGTTCAGTACGTTAAATCTTATTTTAATAGTAGTCTAAGCAAAATCTCATTGGGAGGGTATATCCATTGCAAAGATTCATGATACTTTTCAAACTACGTACTAGTGCTTTAGAGATTATTTGCTGCTGCGAATTATAATACTACTTCTGTTTGATAGTGTTTGATAGTGTTTGATGGACTTTGTAAATGAATATAAATAAATAAAAATTATAATTTTAAGTATTAGAGCTTATTATTAAAGTCACTTATTCTAGTTCTGAAGATGTGTCTATCTTCCACGTGTACTTAGGTTTTAGTTGGGCTCTTTTTTGAGACAGGGTATCACTATCCTGTCCAGGTTAGTCTCAAACTGCCAGGTTCAAGGAATCCTCTCACCTCAGCCTCTTGAGTTGCTGGGGTTACAGACATACATCCCTGTGCCCAGTTTTGTTGGGCTCTTTGGAGTCCCAGGTGCAGACGTTTATCAGGTTAATTTAGACAGATTGTGGCGCATATTTTGGGAAAGAGCTGTAGTAGCCACAGAGCCAGGAACCTGGTGGATGGGGCCTTGCAGATACTAGACTTGATCTAGCATGGCAGGAGACCCTTTACAAGAGTCCGCAGTCTTCTTTCTAGGCTCAGCTCCTTTCTAGGTCTTTTTGCTTATGTTATTTGTATTAATGGGTTGTCTCATCTGCTTACTTAGAATTTCAGTTTATGATGCCAGGCATGCGTTCTTCAACTTCTGCTATCCATCTCAAATCTGCCAACTTTGGTGGATTTTCTTATTTGTTCTAAAACTTCCCTTGCATTTTCTAAACGATCATATAACCAATTTTGCTTCTCTTGAATTCTTCTGCTTTTAAGTGTATTTAATGAAATGTGTACTTAAGAAACTGGGTATAGTGTCACCTGCCTATAGCCCTACCTACTTAGAAAGCTGAGCCTAGAAGTTTGAGTCTAGCTTGGGCAACATAGCAATACCCCATCTCTAAAATAAATAAATAAAATACATAAATTTAAGTGTATATGCTTAATTAGATTTAAGTATTAAGTGTATTTAATTAAAATTAAATATAATTAATTAAATTCAAACTTTGAATGGCCCTGGCTAGGATTCTAATACAGTATTAAGTATAAGCATTGATAGTAGGCATCTTAACTTTAAAAGAAAGAGCACACAACAGATTTCGTATCTGTTCCTATCACCACTTAAGCATGAAGTTTGCTGTGGGGGTTTTGGAAGAGTCTTTATTAGACTGTGGAAATTCCCTTTTATCCTTTGCTAGTGAAAGTTTTTTTTTTCAAAATGACATCTTTTTATTAGGATAACTGAAACAAAAATAGCACAACCAACACCTAGGTTTCTATAATGTAGGTTAAGGGAAGGCTTTGGGCATAGATTTTTATTTTAGGCACTATACCTTGTATCATATGATACCACTGATTCTATTTTATATATGTTGGTATCACTCACATTCATCATATTACCATTTTGGCAGCATCCTTGGAAAAGGTTATGATATCAAAAATGCAAAATTTGAAATTTTAAAATTCTTGCAGGCTATACTGAAGCATTGGGAGAATGGAGTAGCAATGACACTTTTTGGAAAATTAATGTTCTATATTTTTAACTTACTAAATTTTGATGGCTTAATGCAATCTTGTTTCTGTAAAATTGATCTCTCTTCTCTATCTCTTGTCCTCCTTTTTTAAAAAAAAATTATTTGTTTATTATAAAATTAGGGTACAATTCAGGGTTAGGTATACAAACATTGATCATGCAGGTACCCTTGTTGATGAGGTATGCCCCTCCCTCCCCTGGCAGTTTTCCTCAACTGCCAGTCCTTCCTTTTTAAATTAAGATAATTGCAGACTTACATGCAATTTTAAGATGAAGTTATAGAGATCCTTGTGTACATTGCTCAGTTTTCTGTGATGGTAACATTTTAGAAAAGTATGTATGAGATTGCAACCAGGAGTTCTGGGCACGATATAACGCACTGATTATGTGAAAATATCTCCAATTTACTTATATTCGTGTGTGTGTGTGTGTGTGTGTGTGTGTGTGTGTGTGTGTGTGTGTTTTATGCAATTTTATCACCTGTATAGTTTAGGGTGTTTTGATTTTATCAAATGACTTTTCTACAACTATTGTGATAATCAGATTGTTCTTTATTCTTTTGTAAAGTAATAATGTGGCAAGTTGCATTACAAGATTTTTCTAATTTCAATAATCTCTGCATTCCCGGAGTGACTCCAGCCTCTCTTCCTCAAGACTATCTGTTTTGCAGTTCATATTTTGGGGAATATGCTTATGGCTGAACCTACATACACATACCTAGGTGGAGCTGTTCAGGCTGGGTTGTCTCAATGGCTATCAGCAGTCTGTGAATGAGCTGCCCTGGGTGAAAGGTCCGCTCCTCTGTCACTCAACTTTGGTGGGTGGTTATGTGATGCATGTGTGTGGTGTGATAGCAAGTAGGATTGTTTAGGGTTTGTCTATCACTGGGCCTGTGAGTGCTGCATGTACTGTAATTGTCTAGTTATTAGTACATGTATCTTATGACAGTGTCTACACCATTCCTGTGGAGCATGTAATAATATTTTTAAAAATACATTTGTCTTCTTACTAGTGAACCTAGTGGAAACCTATTCCATTCAGATACATCACATTTTAATGGGACCTAATGGCCACCACCAGAGGCAGTATGGCCCTGTGGTTAAATATACAGGCATGGGGTTTCACAGATCAGGATCTGCCTCTTTCTATTCTTATCTTGGGCACACTTCTGAAACTCGATGCCTTAGTTTACTGATGATAAAATGGGGATAATAACTTTTAACAGAGTTGTTGAAAGAACTCAAGAATTGAATAAAAACAATATTCAACACAATGCCAGGCACTTAGTAAGTATTCATTGGATGGTAGCTATCATTTCTCTTACTTTTGTTTCTTATACTCCAGGCCAATGTATAGGATGATTTTGCATGCCCAATGCCTAGTACTCCTCCTCCTCCTTCAGATTGTGACACAAACACCACTTCCTCAGGATGGACTTTCCCCACACTCCAGATCATCTCATGACACTCTGCTCCTTTCCATCATAGCCCATCTCAAGTTGTAATTACATGTCGATATGTGGGATTTTCTAATTAACTTTGGTGTCTCCCACAGTAAAGTCTATGAGAGTAGGAGCCATACTTGTTTCTTCTCACTCTTGCATTGCCTTACTGTATGCATGACACATGAAAAACAGCCAATATAACTACCTATTATTAGGCTTATTAGTTTTGTCATTGTTGAATCAAAAGGACATCAAATCCAACCTGCTTCCTGTACACTGCTGAAAATCGAGGCTCAGGAAGGTGGGGTGGCCTTTTCAGATGTTACAGCATGTTGCAGTCAGTGCAGTGTTGGTTGGTGATGGAGTCCTATGCTTAGACCTTATTGGGTACACAAAGCCAAGCGTTCAGTTTCATTTAGACCATGGGAGATGGTGTTGGGGCTAGTAAGGGTTTCACAAGGGTTCCAAAGACCATCTGGGAGTCATCAGAATCTAAAGTTAGAAATAAAGTGCCACTGGAGAGGCCCTCAAGTGTCAGTAGAACTCCAGGCATGGCTCAGATACATTTTTGCCAAGTGCCTGCCTGGCCTTCTCCGGTGTTTTTATTGGGTTGCCCATAGTGCAGTGGCTCTCATTCTAGTGCGAATTCATGGAGGTGCTTGGCCTCTGCCCCATGAGTGATTCCAATTCCAGAGCACTGGTATTTGATTTTAGAATGCCCTGTGTGGCGGCCAAGCCAAGATTAGTTGCATCCCCTGACTCCTGGGTCAGTGACTTTCTTTTTCCACTACATCAGTCTGACCCTTTGAACAACAACGTGCCCCATAAGGAGACAAACTCATGACCCCAAGATTATGTGTCTCAGGCTCTATAAGTAAGTGAGCCTGGAAGGCAATACAGACTGGAGTATTTCCTTCCTTTCTCTGCACCCCACCTGGCCAAATACACCCTTTTAAGATATCCATTTCTCTTTACTCTTTTGCACGTTTGTCAAAGTCTGGATAGGACTCTGTTCCCTCTTTATCAGCAGCAACCTGTTTTCCTTATTTTTTCATGAAGTGTAAACCATCCTTGACTTGATATTCAGATGCAATTTATTGAGTGCCCCAGGAAGCATGACTGTGAGCTTAATCCCGGAAAATTAGTGGACCTATCTGGGGTAGGATCCTTATCCCCTAAAAATACTTAAGCAGGTATATAAACATTCATGGCCATAAACTTTGGGGGCCCACAAGAGCTGCATTCCTATATCAGCATATACAAAAAACATCCTGAATCTTTAGTGTAAAGCACTCTGACACACTTCTGGTAACAGAAGTCTAGACAATTCGTCTTTGAGCAGACTAAACATATATGTGAAAATATCCGTATTTCTAGAGAAATGAAATCAAATGAAGTTCATTTACTTCTTTAGAAGGAGGCTCCCTTTAAATTCATTCATATTTTCTTTCTTTTTTAGTTTGGGAGGTAGAAGGTATGAGAGAGAGAGAGAGAGAGAGAGAGAGAGAGAGAGAGAGAGAGAGAGAGAGAGAGAGAGAGAGAGAGAGAGAGAGGCAGAGGGAGAGAAGATTCACCTCCCCAAGGTAGGGGAGGGGACCAAAGCTTAGGAAAACATGACCTGGCCATAGCTCAGAAAACACATGGCCAGACCATAACTTAGCAAGGCAATGGCCCATCCATATTTTCATGAGTTGTTTAAGTGGAAGAGGGTTTCTTAATTTAGGGTGCATTTACTCTTTATACTTATGTACAAAATTTTGTGTATACTTTTGGAAAGAGGGGTCAGTACCTATTATCTGAATTTTTTTGTTGTTAGAGTCTCACTCTGTCATCCTGGCTGGAGTGCAGTGGCATGCTCATGGCTACTGCAGCCTCAACCTGCTGGGCTCAGGAGATCCTTCTGCCTCAGCCTTCCAAGTAGCTGGAACTACAGATGTACACCACTGCACTTGGCTATTTTTTTTTTTTTTATTGTAGAGAGAAGTTCTCACCAAATTGCCCAGCTGGTCTTGAATCCCTGGGCTCAGGCAATCCTCTTGGCTCTGCCTCCCAAAGTGCTGGGATTACTGGTATGAGCCACGGTACCTGGCCCCTATTATCTGATTCTTAATGGGGTCAGTATGGCAAAAAACTAAGAATCACTGAGCTAGATCATGGCTATTCAGTATACTCTTTGCCCAGCTATTGTCCTGAGCTTTGCTTATTCACATGCATAGGGTAATACAACATTGAGCATGCAGGGTTGCATTGAAAACCTCCCCTGTAAGAAAATAAATACCTCAACACTCAAATACTACTTAATCTTGCAATAAAAAACCTTTAGCTTTATTTAAAAAAAAATATTAGAACATAAAGTTTATTTAGAAAGTAAATTAGAAAGAGAGAGAGAAGGAGGAGATTCACATCCCCAAGATAGGGGAGGGGGCCAAAGCCAGGAACCATGGCCCAGCCATAGCTCAAAGAACACGTGGCCATACCATAGTTTATCAAGACAATGGCCGCAATGGCCTAGCAATGACCTAATTTTATTTCTGAGGTGAAACAGACATTCATTCATTCTGGACTAGGGAGGTAGTCCATGTCTTTCCAATTTCTAGTGCTTTTTCATTATGACTTTAAAAGGTAGACAAATTTGTCCCTGCTACTATTTCTCAGGTTAGACTGAGTCAATGTTGGAGACACATTTTCTCCTCTGACAGTCTCTCTAGATTCTCTACCCTATAAATCCCACTCTTGGCCTTGACCCAGTCTCCCTAATGTGCTTTGCACTTTTAAGACCCATTTGCTAACTGGTCCTTTAACAGTTGGTTGTTCCCTTGGATGAAGCTCACTTTCTTTTTCTGGCATTGTTGTTGTTTAAGTCAAAACAATACATGACTTTCTAGATTGAAAGGGCCCAGCACACACTGAATTAAAAATAAATTCATAGTATAATGAATTTTAGTTATAGACAGTTACAGTACAATGGATGAATTATAGACAACATGAATACTCTTTTCTGCTCTTCTCTATTACTGACTCCCATTCCTTTTAGGCAGTTATCATTAATGTTTTAATGGCTTTTCTGCTGTTCTCCTCCAAATTTCTAAAATAGGTTATTCCAATTGCTATTCTTGATAGTAAAAACTTTGATATTTTTAGGAAACCCTCTTGATTTCCTAACATGAAAAAAGATTTAGCTCTTTCAGGAACAGTCTTTCTCTGCCAGTTCTCCCTTTTCTCCCCCGCTCCAATATTTTACAATAGTTTCTGCTTAAAAATACATTCACAAAATAAAAATTTTAAAAAAGCTAAAAAGATTCAGAGCTTTTATTATTATGACCATATAAATATTTATAACAGAACCATATAGTATTCTGTGATTACACATCCTTTCTGGTGGAGCTTTTCATTTTCTCTGGCAACAGTTGCCTTGGTTTTATATTTGTTTCCATGTAGTTCTCATTATTTAATTTTCATTCCCTCAGTCAAACACTTTAGGTAATGGTGTTAATTTTTTTTTAACACTTTATCTACTTATTTCAATCTAGAGTAATTTCTTCTTTGATATCAACTTGGAAATGTCCTTCAATTCTCTCCTGAATCATATCTCTTTTCTTGGCTGTCAGGTCTCTTAAAGTTCACTTCAGTTTTGAAGGAGAAAGTGTGTATTAGTAGAAAATCTTTTGAGACTTTGAATGTCAGAAAACATTTTGCTTTATTCTCATGTTTAATTGACAGTTTAGCTGGGTATAAAATTTTACTTTGAAGATTATTTTTCCTCAACATATTGATGCTATTGCTCTATTGTCTTGTGGCTTTTGATGTTACCACTCTAATTCTTTATTTTTTCTCTGTCTCTAGAAGCTCTTAGTGTTCTCCCTGTATTATTGATTTTATCAGTCAGAATCTAGTTAGGAAAATAGGGCTTATGCTTAGCAGTCCAACAGAAATTTAATTTATTTTTATTATTTATTTATTTGAGTTAGGGTCTCATTTCATCATGCAGGCTGGAGTGCAGTGGCATGATCATGATCATGGTTCATTGCAGCCTCAAACTCCTGGGCTCAGGCAATCCTTCCACCTCAGCCTCCTGAGTAGCTGGGACTACAGCCGTGTGCCATCATGTCTTTCTAATTTTTCAATTTTTTTTTGTAGAGACTAGGTCTCACTATGTTGCTTAGGCTGGTCTTGAGCTCTTGGGCTCAAGCAATCCTCCCCTCTTGGCCTCACAAAGAGCTGGAATTACAGATGTAAGTCATCGTGTCTAGCCCAACAGGAAATTAATAAGAAGAATAAACTTTATGGTGTAGGAAGAGCTGAGATGCCAAATGGAAGAGAAAAGTGAGCCAAAGATTAGCAATAGTATAAAGCCATTACTATTTCTAGAGCTGGAAGGACCATGGATGAAATAGTTTTTCAGGACTCAAAAGTTAGGGTTGTCCATGAAGGCTAGAAAAATAGAGTAAATATAGCTTCTTCTTGAGATGCTACCCAAGGCAGAGAGAGAGAGAGGGAGAAGTATTCTGACTTTTCCCTTTCTTCTGGCTTCAGTCTCCATCAGGACTTCTTGTTGATGGAGCCAGTTGAAAGTCAACTGACAGGAAAATGTACCTGGAAGAGTCAGCCTCCTTTTCTATAGGGTAGAGCAAAGACGATGAAGGGAGGGGAATGAATTGAAGATGAAACAGGCAAACAATTGGACTCATTGGTGTTCTAAAATTTCACAATAATGTGTCTTGCTGGGGTTGTGTTTTTACTTTTTTGTGCTGAGCACTTTTGTCTGTTTTTTTCTGAAACTTTAAAAATTGGATCTTGGCTTTCCTCAGTTGCTTCTCTAATTTTATCTTCTATTTTGCAGTGCCTCTTTTTTCTTTTCTTTCTGAGAGATTGCCTCAACTTTCTCTTACAACCTGCCCTATTGAATTTTTAATTTTTATTGTCATATTTTTAATTTCCAAGAGCTCTCTCTTATTCTCTGAGTGCCTTGCCTTTTCAAAAATAACACCTTGGCTGTATTTCTTGAATGCAATATTTTACCTTTCAGAGTATAAAATTTCATGAGTTCTAGAATACATACTATTTTACATTTTAACTTATCTAAAGTTGGGATTTATTTTATAATTGATGGACTGTTATAATTTTAAAAGTATATATTTTTTTCTTTCTAAAGGCAACTTTCAAATAAAGATACATCTTAACAATTGCAGGTGTTACATTTGTTAAGTTTTTTTTTTCTTTGAGGATTGAGTCAAGAAGAAAAATGAGATTTAAAAAAAAAATTTAAATTTTTTTTATTTTTTGAGTTGGAGTCTCACTCTGTCACCCAGACTGCTGGGCCTTCCACCTCAGCCTTCCAAGTAGCTTGAACTACAGGCGTGCACTACCACGCCTGGCTAATTTTTTGATTTATTGTAGAGATGAGGTCTCGCCAAGTTGCCCAGGCGGGTCTCGAACCCAAAGGCTCAGGCAATTCACTCACCTCAGCCTCCCAAAGTGCTGGGATTACAGGCTGAGCCACCGAACCTGGCTAAAGATGAGATTTTTAAAAAAGTTTTATTTTACTTTCTGCATTGGCTATTTCTTTTAGAGTTCATTTTTTTCTATTAATTTTGATCTCTTCCTCTTTCCTGTTATAAACTTTTCTTAAACTTTTGTTCATCCTTAGCTGTGTGTGTGTGTGTGTGTGTGTGTGTGTGTGTGTGTGTGTGTATTTATATATTTGAGATCAACCTAGGCAACACAGCAAGAACTTGTCTTTACCATTTATATTTTTAAGAGTAAGACATTGTGGAGCTCTCCAGACGTTCTATGTGTATGAGTAGAACTTATTTAGTAGTGAACTTTACCGTACTGTAATAAGGTATCAAGCTTGCTTTTTGATAGGGATATCCCAAATGACTATCTGGAAGTTGCTTATCTTGGGTTGGTCAACTCCACAAAAGAATTCTTTTCCAAACTCCTTCTTGAGGGTCAGAAGGCTGCCCTACCTTCTGGGGACCCACAGAGAGGGAGTCTTATCTTTAGAACTACAAACTACTTTAACTTGATTTTCAATGACTTAAACCTGAACCAAATTACTGAAACCTAATTTTTTATGCTTCACCCAATCTCCAGCTGTGCCTGGCACCCTCATATTCAGATCATCTTTACAGTAACTAATCTCCAGACAGTAAAACTTTTGTCTTCTGCTCAGATGGGAAGAGGCAGTTTCTTCTTTGTGTGAGGTTAGGGAGAAGATCTGCTCAAATTTAAAGTTAAAAAATGAGATAGATACAAACAGTTAGTTTTTGGAGGGTGGGCCCTTTGTAGTACCGGCTTCCTCCACTAGGTAAGTATTCCAGCAACGCATCAGCACAGTGTACCAGTTAGTGTTGGTGTGAGAGGCTACGTTCCACTTCAGTGAATGTTTTATGAGATTCATTCAACGCCTTTGTCCATTTCATGATGGGTAATTTACAAGAACAACTTTGTACAAGTTTCATGATGGGTGACTTACAAGTATGGTGATACTGTGTTCAGTAGTTTTTGACCAAACATGGCATGACCCCTGTGCCCCACCCTCCCTATTCACCCGATCTTGCCTCGAGTGACTTTTGTTTCCCTGGATGGAAAATTCCTCAAAGAAAAACGTTTTGTTTATGTGGAAGAGGTGAAACAAAAAATGGCAGAAGCACTAAAAGGCATAAAAATTGATGAGTTTAAAAACTGTTTTAAGCAATGGAAAAAGCATCTTGATGGGTGTGTTGCATCAGAGTACTTTGAAGGTGACTGAAGTTTAAACATGTAAGAATGAACACACAATTTTAAGTAAACAAATTCTATTTTTTTGGAGGATGCTCCTTATATAGACTTTGAGCTAATCTCTCTAATTTCAGCCTCATTGCACCCCCACCGCTGGAGGTAGCTAGTTCTTGAGCCTCTGAACTGGAGTGGATTTGCTTCTTGTTGGAGTGCCCACCATCCCCTGTGCACACTTCAGTTTTACTTTCTCAGGTCTATTGAGTCAGTTGCCCCTTTCCGAAATTTTGTTGATGTTTCTTGTCTGTTATTTCTCTCCTGTACTCTTTAGACTTGTAGGTTTATGCCTTAAATAATTCATGTATTGTCATATTGATGGGAATTTTTGAGGGAATGTGTGGTTAAATGGCTGAGATTTACCAGAAATCTCTGGATTGTTGAAGCTCAATACCATGTAAATGTTCAAAGGTGGTGGTGCCATTTTGTGTGTGTGTGGGTGGGTGGGGGTGTTTGGCGGTGGGAAATAATCTTGTTATATTTAAAGCCAGAGAAGGGGGAAGGGTGTGTGTTTGAGACAGGGAGCGGGCATATTTCTTTGGGTCCAAAATGCTCTAGCTCCTTTAGAAATTCCCATGTGGTTATAGCTTCCTTCCAGTGTTTTCTTTTTTCTTGATTTTCTAGCTCAATGCCCTCAGACATATCTGACTTCTGTAATTTTTTAAAAGCAGTTACACACAAGTAGCATACATTAGCAATAATGCATACTAATTGCTTTGCCAGGTAACAACAAAAAGCGTTCTTTTACAGGGTTGTTGTACTGATTTATGACGTCTGTTTATTTTATTTTTTTGTCTGAGGTTGAATTGTTACCTGTAATGTAACTCTTTGCCTGCTTCATTTTAAGAATGATTATTTTGTACATATATAGGAACAACATCTAGGGATCTGTTGCCAATTTTGGGTTTTCAAATAGCTTTTAAAAAATTGAGTTGACTCAATTTTAGGGTTAAAAGATGGGATATTTACATACAAATAATTGGAGATGTTTGTGTCCCTGCAGGTTATTTATAATTTATCATAATGTAATCTATCACAATGCAATTTTATACTCTTTCTAGAATCTGTTAGGACTCTTTCATTGTAAAATAAAATACTTTAGAAAAAAGGTGAAAAACGTTTGAAGACATAAACTTACTAAGAGGGCCCAGTAACCTTCCAGTGTACTCCTAGAGAGCAGAGACCATCTATCTCCTCTGAAGTGTAGTTATCCTCTAGTAATCTCCATTTTTGCAGACAGCATCATTCAAGCACCAAAGGAGAGAAGGCAGCATCCTGACCATGGATATGCACAGTGGATTTTGGATAAGAAAACCCTTGACTAGGTCTCTTAACTTCCTAGGTCTTCCTCTACTATACAATCAGATTTGGACCACTCTCTCCAGGGGACTTCTCATTCCCAGTTATTATATGCTGTAAGTGTTTTTCTAACTTTAGATTTAATTTAGAGGCTGAATTTCATTATCTGGGTAAGGATTACTTAGTCTTTATAGACAGATCACAGTGCCCCAATCATCAAAACCATCTTCCCATCCCCATTTTAGGAGGATATTGTTACAATAAAGTATTTTGCTGCTTGTAACATTACATCAGAAAAGTCTCTTGGAAATTTTCATGACTCCAACTTTAAAATACAAAGGACCAGCTTTTCTTCAGTTCCAAACTGTCACCATTCTATGGCGTGTAACTGTTTGTACATGCAAAACCCACCGCTGTATACACAAATTAAGTAATTGCAATGTTCTGTGTCCAATTTGTGTTTGCAAAGATACAGCTGTAAGGTGTAGTTTTGCAAACATAAAATTAGAGCCTAGTTTTTAAGAGTTAATCAGAATTTCTCCAACAATTTTAGAAGTGGTTTTTTTTTGAGGGGGGGTTGCTTTATTAAAGAAAAGTGTATTAGTTATAAAGAGCATGTAAAGTACTTTTTAGAGTAAAATAATGTTGCATCCTTAGTATTTTGGCTTTCAAGTTCAGTTTCATACTTCTTAATGCGACCTCTGTTCTTGTTTTGGGGCAGAATTTGGTAAATGCTGTTTTTATTTCTAACCAGGTATTCTGAGCAGGGGGTGATTTTATAACCTTGAATATTTGCTCGTTTGAGGTTAGCAGGCCACCCATAGCTTGTTTTTTCTCCTTATTTAAAAGTTAAAAATTTAACTAATTAAACAAATACCTTGACAGTGCCCAATGCACAGCAGTATTGTTAGGGAGGTGTAATGCGTATTTGGGCATTCCTTGTCTCCCAGCTGTCCCTCTGATACTCAAAAATGAAGCGGGAGGTGGGGAAGCAGGCGGCTTATCAAGTCAGGGTATTTGAACAAAGGCAGGACTTAATCAATAATTGTCTAAATAGGTCAGACATTACATTTTGGAAAATCCAAATGTTGAAAAGCAACACTCTAATTTCCTTAAATAAGGGAAGGACCAGCAGTAAAGCTGTTTAAGCCAACTTGGATTTTGATACTCGTTTCACACAGAGGCAGTGTGGGAGGTGATATGAGTTGAAAAGTTATCAGATCATCAGTAAAATCTTGGTTGGACATTTCCCTCCCTTTTGTCTTATACAATATCATTTAATTGGAATTTTGTACTCCTACTGAATTTCTAAAGTTAGCTATTTAGTCAAGCTAATAGGAGAGAGAAAACGCAGCTGATTCATGCTGTATTCGCCCCACTTGCTGGGGGGAGACTGCTTGGCTGGGCTTTTCTGCTGTTGCAGCATCAGAAGAGAAGGAGGCTCCCCCTCCCCTCCTTTGACCTCACTCCCTTTCTTTTAAGTCAGCCAGGGAATAATTTGTCCAAATAAGAAGGCCCTTTGCTAACTGTGTCTGAGAGCACAAAGCAAACCACAACTTGATTTTTAACAACAGGAAAATAGAGTTTACATGCCAACATAATAATAAGATTGATTTTTATTAAAAAATGTAATTAGATGGACCAACGCACTGCAAGAGGAATGACCGATTAAAAGCCATTTATTTTTTTGAGCCAAAGAACTATCAGCTGGCTTTCAGAGTACATTTAAATAAAAATGTATTGAAATCTAAAAAAAAAAACAACTCCAAACACTTCCATTTTCTTGAAATAAAGGGAAAACTGCTTTAGGTTGCATATTCCTGTACTTTTAAGTTACTTTAGTTGTGCTAAATTAGAATATTTGAAGGACTTGGAAACGTTTTGAATAAGTGATTATTATCTGTAAATAAGCATCTATTTGCTCAAGATTGCCACATACAGGTGTGGATTTATTAATTACAAAAATGTTATTGAACTGGTGCAATCTGAAAATGTTCTGTGAGAAACCAGTACTTATGAAAAAGGACTTTTCCAAGCAATAAGCTTCATTTTGTCCTTTCAAACAACAATCACTATTTTTTTCTATTATGTGTGGTTAGAAAGACATTTTGCAATAATGGTGACAATATACTCAAATATGCAACACTAAAATAGCAATGCAATGTGGAAATATGTTTCACAATTTTCTGTTTTCCCCGTATGGAGAAGGGCATTTCAGCTTACTTGGCCAACTTCTTCACAATTGAAATACAATTTTAACTCTTTTTAGAATTGTCCAATCATTTAAAAAATGAACTGTAGTTCGTTTTGCAGAAAGAACATCCATTGGCTCTAGTAATTATACCCACCCTTGTAAGTGAAGGAGCCTGGGGCAAAATTAGAGAGAATGAAAGCTCAGATTTCCTTTTTTTTCTGCCTTTCTCATTCCTTTCAATACCTCTGAGCACCTCAGGGTGCCAGCATTTCTTTCTTCACTAGGTGAGTGAATATCTTTGCACAGATATTAGAGGATCAGTAGGTTAGCTTTACCAGGATATTGCATTTAAAGGAGGAACTTGGAAAAGGAAGACTTAAAGTAAACAAATCTAAAGGTAGAATTTTGTTGTCAGGTCGAGGAGATGAGGGAGTGCCCTTCAAATGCTATGATTTACATTTTCTGCAAGAGATCCCTGCTCATGAAACATGTCTTTAGTCAGACCATCCAAAGGCTAGTGCACCATGGTACTTTCAGAATGTAAGCTCCATTACATGAAGCTTTGCACTGCGCTTCATAGAGCAGCAGCAGAATAACTCTGCATTCCAGATAATTTGACAGGAAGCAGAAGGGTGTGTCCATGTACTCAACCTTGGAGCTTGGAAGAAGAGAGGCTAAAAGGCTACTGCCAGCTTCTTTGGCCACTGCAACTAACTGAGGACTCCAGTGTTTGATGCTGACAGCAGCCACAGGTTTTTAAAGTCTCAGAGCAGAGTTCTGGTTCACAAGGCCTAGCCATTGATGCTGCTATCCATGTGGGTAGATGTGGTGAAGGAACCCAAGGTGGTGGTTCAATAAATATTAATTGATGGGCATTAAAACAATCAGTGACCCCAGGGCATGCCACCTTGTGTGCCAGGTACTTTAATCTGTTAAATGGAGAAAACCACAATGAGTTGCTCTTGAAAGTTATGAAAAATGATTGTAAAGGGTTTTTTTTTTCCCCAAGCTTAAGTTTTTGGGTGATAATGTCCAAATAAAACAGCTCTAGCACCCTAGAGCAGAGCATCCTATGGCCCTGCATGCAGTGTGTAGTCACGGTTTGAAGTGGTATCCTTGCTGGGGTCCAGCCAATTGTTGAAAGAGAGGAACTAGAATCATATATTGCTGAGGATTCAACCTTTTTACTGGTTATAAAATTTGAAAGTAACTCAAGTTGTAGGAAATTATTTTCAGTTAGTCTTCATCTTCTGATTTTTCTTCCCCCTGAGCAAACTTGCTTCTCTAATAAAGATCTAAAAATCTTGCACCCACAGGTGGTGATTTGGAGGTAGGGAGGTGATGAATAGACAATTCTCTCTCTTGCTCTCTTTTGTGCAATAAACGCTTCGATTGTTGGCCTAAATTTGGAGACCTTTGTTAACGATTTCTTCTACCCAGCTATCTCTATGTGGAATAATTACTAAATCACTGAAGTTGGAAAGTTATGTTTCTAACCTATCTTAAAAATCTTAAGAAAATTTCTTTATTAGTAAACAGTTCTGCCTTAGATTGGCATACCGGTTTGCCTACCAGTTTGCCATACAAATTGCATTCTTTTCAGTCTTGGGTTATTTTTCCTTTTCTGTCTCAGTGGTGTCATGTACTTATGGTAACTGTATGTTCAAGAATTCCTTGGATTGAACAGATTTCAGATATGGTTTATATGCCCTCTAAGTGTACATCTATTTGTACTGACGACTTGACCCTATTTATCAGCATGGGTGTAGTTAAGCTTGAAGATGGCTGGTGATTGAACCCGTATGCACACCATCCAGCACTTTCTGAGCCCCTGTACTCAGAAAGGTATTGTGCTAGGTGCTGTAAGGACAATTCAGCTCCTGTGTAGGTGGCTCCTGATTTTTCCATGGATATAGATGTGTCTCCGAAGTGAGGCAAATACAGGGACTCCAAGCTTAGAAGTAGAGTTGCACTGGACACACGTAAGGAATAATGTCTATTTCACATTTCATATTTAGGGAAATAACCCGGCTTGGATGGAGGGATTTCTTACAGGATTAGTTTGGAAAGATCTCTCTCTTTCTCTCTCTCTTTTTTTTTTGAAATTTTCTCCTCTCTTGGGTGCCAAAACATCACTGTCCTCAAGTTTTTTACCTAATACTTCACTGTGTCCTTCTTATTTTTCTATGATGACTCCTCTTTTCCACAAATATTCATGTTTCCCAAGGTTCTTCCCTTGGCCCTTTTCTCTCTAAACACTATTTTTGGGCAGCACATCCACTTGCCTGGGTGGGGTGTTCAGCTCTATGTGGGTAACACCTACATTTCTATCTCTGACTCTAACCTCTCTCCTGAGTGGCAGCCCCTACTTCCAGTTTCCCACTGGCATCTCTGCTGGATAGCAGTGTGTCTACCTACCTCAGCTCCTCTTGGGGGACTGTTTTATTCAGAGCTCTGTGACCAAGCCTATAGGAGGAATCAAGGAGGATGGAAGTTTGAGTTCAAGGAGCTTGGCTCTGCACACAGAAGAGTGTAGGAAGGCTAAGGGATAATAGCAAAAAAAAAAAAGATTTGAAAGTAAAGCAGTTTCGAGTGACAATAAGGTCTAGGGGTCTTGCTATTCAAAAGGTGATCTAAGGACCAGTGAAATTGGCATCACGTGGGAGATGGTAGAAATGAAGAATCTTAGTCCTCCATCTCTCAGACCTACTGAATCAAAATCTGCATTTGAACCAAAATCCCCAGGTGCACGGTCTGCATGTTAAAGTCTGAGAAACATTGGTTGAGAATATGTGCATGAGAGTGAGTTTATGAAATTGAATGGAGACGAAATTCATTATAATGGTGGGCAAGGAACCAAGGGGCTATGGTGTTGAATGAATGGACAATGCATGGGGACATTGAAGTGGCCCACTGTGAATGCAATAGAATGTGGGTGGAGAGGAAGAATATGAGCTGACCACCAATCTGACCTCCTTAATGCATTCATTATGTGCTGAGAGTGAGGGAGGACCCTTGTCTCAAATAATAGTGATACTTGACATATAAGATTTTTGATATCTCTTTGTCAAAGTTCTTTGAGGATTTTTTTCTACTTAAATTCTGGCTCTTAAAAAATTATAGCCATTCCTTAAATAATGATGAATTGACCTTATTAGCAATGGATTGAAAGAGATTAAGCCTTTTTTTTTCACTTTATGCCAGTTTACAAAGATTATTTCAAGAAACTTAAACCAGACTTTAACAATCTAGTATCCAATATTACCTTTTTTCCTTTGATTTTATTTTCCTGACAGCGAATTAAGAGATTTTGCTAGGGCAAACTGAATATGAGCTGACAGCCAATCTGACCTCCTTAATGCATTCATTATGCCCTGAGAGTAAGGGCATAATGAATAATATGCTAGGGCAAACTCTTTCATTAAAAAAAAAAATCCCTCCTGATATGTGAATAACATCTTGGAACTCCTTATACATGCTACAGAACTTATATTAAGTCTTCTAAAGAAGAGGTTGACATACTTGGTACTCTATCCATGGATGTGAGCAAGGTGTTTAGGGAGATGCCTTCTTGATAAACAAATGAACACTGATGATGAAGGTGCTTGTTTGGAGTTAGGAGACAAGTTCTAATTGCAGCTCTGTCCTTTCCTCTGCATGACATTGGTGATTCAGGAAACAGATGTGGGTTTCAGTTTCTCATTTACAGAATATATTGGTTGAACTCTATGAACTCTAAGTCCAAGTTGTAAACTTGTGTGATTTCATAATTTTTTGAGGCTATTAAGAATACCAGTAAGGTTGAGATAATACAGCTCCTTAAGACATGAAAACAGGAGTCTCTCTTGTATTGTGGGTAATGTATTTATTGGGCTCAGTTCATTCTACTGCTCAAAATATTGGGAATAGCTTCATGATTCCAAATCACAACTGCATATGGCATACTCTGCATAGTTTTTGTAGCTTTCTTAAGAGAAACAAGTCTTCTTACATTAGTAGAATACATTAACCCTAAAGGTTTTACAAAAGAAAAATTTATCATTTAATTGCCCAAGGGAGCCAAATGGTTTTCCTATGAAATAGACCAAAAAGATCAGTCTCTTTAAAACATATAGTAAAATATATCCTAATCTAACCTTGTGAAAACGTTGGGGCATTTCTTGATATTAAAAGGCTTAACCGAACTCTCAAACTATAGACCTGAGAGATACAGTAAGGATAATTACAAGGAATTACTACTTTTCCTGACAGTTAGGAAGCATATGAAATTTACTGTCCAAAGATTTTTTAAAAAATAGATTCTAAAATGACTTAGATCAGTTCATTATGATAAATCCCAAATCAGATTGAGGAAGTATTGTTCACTTGGTATGTTGCACTATTGTTTTAGGTTGATATTTGAGATTTACAGATGCCTTTTTTTTTTCTTTTGAGTCAGAGTCTCACTCTGTCGCCCAGGCTGGAGTGCGGTGGCATGATCATGGCTAACGCAGCCT
The DNA here is from genome assembly GCF_000164805.1 of Carlito syrichta. Lineage (NCBI taxonomy): Eukaryota > Metazoa > Chordata > Mammalia > Primates > Tarsiidae > Carlito > Carlito syrichta. Next base: position 695,628 of record NW_007246938.1, read on the forward strand.
CGACCTGCTGGGCTCAGGGTGATTCTTCCACCTCAACCTTCCAAGTAGCTGAGACCACAGGCGAGCACCACCAGGCCAGGCTTATTTGTTGATTTATTGTACAGACGAGGTTTCGTTGTGTTGCCAAGGCTGGTCTTGAACTTTGGGGCTCAGGCTATCCTCTCATTTCTACCTTCCAAAGTATTGGAATTATAGGTATGAGCTGCCTGGCTATTTATTTATTTTTTAAAGAATTATTTTGGTTAAATGATAAGGAAACATAGTATTAGACTAGACAAAGCGTACACGTTGACCTTATTATTAATGGATTTTGTATGTTCTTTAAGTTCTGATTGTGGACGAGCTTCCACAATTTTCCAGGCTTAGGTTGTTCATTTAGGGAGTTGATAACCTAACAAAACTTTAAAAAAATGAGCAATTGCAAATATATACATAAATAGCCAAGTATAGTGAGACTCCATGTCTGACAAAAAAAAAAGTGCCAAAGTAGTATCATTTTATGATAACCCTGGCAATGTATGAGATTGTAATTGTTCCATAACCTTATCTACACCTGGTGTTGTCAGCTTTTTAATTTTAGCCATTCTGATGAACAATAAAATGGTATTTCATTGTGGTTTTCAGTTTTATTTGCCCAATGAATAGTGGGTTTTAGTCTTTTTTCATGTACATGTTGGCTACTTTCGTGACCTGTCTGCTGAAGTATTTTGCCTATTTAAAACTTGGGTCATTTGTCTTTTTGTTATTGATTTAAAGTGTTCTTTTTTAGTATTCTGGATATAATTCAGATGTATGTGTAATGAATATTTTTTCAGTCTTTCATTTGCTTTTTGAATTTTTTTTGAGTTGGAGTCTCACTCCGTTGCCCAGGTTGGAATGCAGTGGTACGCTCACGGCCACTGCAGCCTTGACCTACTGGGCTCAGGGGATCCTTCCGTCTCAGCCCTCCAAGTAGCTGGAACTACAAGCACGTGCCATCATGCCCAGCTACTTTTTTTTTTATTGTAGAGATGAGGTCTTGCCAAGTTGCCCAGGTTGGTCTTGAATCTGTGGGCTCAGGCAATCCTCTCACCTTGGTCTCCCAAAGTGCTGGGATTACAGGCTTGAATCAGTGTGTCCAGCTTTGCTTTTTGATGTTTTTAAAGGTGCTTTTTGATGAGCAGTATTTTTCAGACGAAGTCAATTTTTTAAATGTTCAGGTTTTTTTTGCTATCTAATTTAATTAAAATTCACCAGCCCCAAAGTCACAAAGCTATTCTTTTGTTTTCTTTCAGAGTTTTATAAAAGTTTTGGCTTTCATGTTTAAGTCTATGATCTATCTCAAGTGAATTTTGTATTTGCTGTGAATTAGAAATCAAGTCTTATTTTGTTCCCATCTTGTTTGTATTACCACCATGTGTTAAAAATACTTTGTTTTTTTCCATTGAATTGCTCAGGTACCTTGGTCAAAACTCAAATGACTATGTGAGTATAGGTTTTAGATGATTTATTCTGTTCCATTGATCTATTTGTCTATCCTTATACCAGCTCTATACTGTCCTAAATATTGTAGCTTTATAGTAAATCTTGAAATCTGGTAATGTGAGCCCTCTATTTTTTTCTACTCTTTCAAAAAAGTTTTGCCTATTCTAAGTTCTATTCTTTTTCTATATACATTTTAGAATCAACGTGTCAATTTCTACAGAAAACTTCCTGGATATTTTTATTTGGATTGTATTGATCTGTAGACCAACTTGGGAGAAAATGGACATTTTGAGTATACTGAGTCTTCCAATTCATGAACACGAACTACTTCACCATTTATTGGAGTCTTCTTAATTTTTCTCAGCAATATTTGTGGCTTTATGTGTGGAGGTCCTGAAGATCTTTGATTAAATTTTTGCTAAAAATTTGTCTTTTGATGCTGCTGTACACAAAATAAAACAATCATATCCAATGGTTTATTGCTAGTATATAGGAATATAGCAGATTGTTGTGCATTGGATTTGTTTCCTTCTTTCTTTTTCTTTTCTTTTCTTTTTTTTTTTTGAGCTGGAATCTCACTCTTAGACTGGAGTGCAGCAGAACAATCACAGCTCACTGCAGCCTCGACCTCCTGGGCTCAAGCGATCCTTCCACCTCAGCCTTCCAAGTAGCTGGGACTACAGGCACACGTTACCATGCTCAGCTAATTTTTTGATTTTTTTTTTGTGTGTGTGTGGAGATGAGGTCTTGATATGCTGCTTAGGTTGGTTTCGAACTGCTGGCTTCAAGCAATCCTCCTACTTTGGTCTTTCAGACATGAGCCACCATGCCTGGCTCTTTGTTTCTGTTCTTTAGATTGATACTTACTACTGCTGTGTCTTCAAAATCATGGGCTCTTCTGCTGTCTCCAGTCTGCTTTTAAAGCCTGTTTAGTGCATATATATATATTTTTTTTTCAATGTGGTACTTTTCAGATCTAGAAATTCCTTTTTTTCTTCAAGAAGTATCTTTTATTTATACATACCTTTAAAAATTACAAATTTGGGCAACTTTGGAAATTTCCTTCAACATACAGTTACCTGCCCTCTCTTGTAGAAGTTCTTTCCCATCTTCTGAAATTCTCAATTGAGAAAGCTTAATTTATCTGCACCAAGTTCTAGAAATTCTATTTGTTCTTTTTTATAACTTTCATTTCTCTGCTGATTTCCCATCTGGTCACTCTCTTCAGTCATTGCTTTTTAAAGTTTTTAACGTGTTTGAAATAACTATTTCAAAGTCCTTATCTGCTAATTCTAACACTTGGATCATCTCAGAATCACCCTCTATTTACTATATTTTTCTCAGCTATAGGTAACCTTTCTTGCTCCACATAGCTAGTATTTTTTATTTTATATAGGATGTTGTGGATGATATGGTATAGCGATGTGTCTGGAAATGTGTTTTCATGAAGTGTTAATTTTTGTTCAAATAGGCAGTTAAAGGAAGTTAAATTACTGACTGACCTCTTTGAATTTTTGGAAACTTGGTTTTGTTCTTTCTTAGGGTTGCTTTGTTTTGATTTTGCTTTTAGTCTTTGGATGAATCCTTAGTCTTTGGACATAGTCTTTATTACTAAGGTGTGGTCCATGTAGGATTTTGCTGGAAAGTCTGAGGTATTTCCCAAGTTCCTCTAACATGGTAATATTCAAGCTCCAAACTCTCTTTTGTACAGAAGACAGCAGCTCAAATGTCCCTCAGCTTTTTCTGCCATCCATCTTTCTCTTGGACTCCTTGGTGTCTCCCTGTGCATGTGCAGATTAGGGATCAATCAAGGACATCAGAAATTTATGGAAAGATTTGGGTGCTCTTTGTGACTCTCTTCTTCCCAGGATTTACTCCCTCAATGCGTGCCCTTGATAACAGCCCCTGGTGACATCCTTTGATCTCAAAAGCCAAGAAGCTGTGGCTTTCTGCTTGAATGCTAGTTGCCCCAAGCTCCCTGGAATAGGGAGTACCTTCAGGGGAAAAGCTCTGTCAATTTAGTCTTCATGCAATGTGGTCCTTTCTTTTAAGGCTTAATTTTCTCCCAGCTATTGTCTGCTTTTGGTCACTTTCCAGTGCCTTCAAATAGTTCTTTAAAAAAATTTTTGTTCAGAGTATATAAATGTTATTTGGGAGAGTTAATTTGGTACAAATTGTGCTGCCACTACTCTCATTTTTTTGGGGGGAGTCAGAGTCTCACTATGTCACCTAGCCTGAAGAGCAGTGGCATGCTCACCACCACCGCGCCCTCAACCTGCTGGGCTCAGGCGATCCTTCCACTTCAGCCTTCCAAGTAGCTGGAACCATAAGCATGTGCCACCACGCCTGGCTAATTTTTTTGATTTATTGTAGAGACGAGGTCTCACCATGTTGCTCAGGCTGGTCTTGAACCCCTGAGCTCAGGCAATCCTCTCGCCTTTACCTCCCAAAGTTCTGGGATTACAGGCATGAGCCACCGTGCCTGGCCACTCCTCTCTTTTTAAAATCACAAACATAATGCTATTATCACACCTAAAATTTGCTGATAATTCCTTAACAATACTCATAATTTGTGTTCAAAAGGTAGGGGATTAAGTTTCTCATGAGAGAGATAATATTTAGTTTAGTCTAGTTTTTTTTTTTTTGGTAGCAAACTTGATGGAAAAAATTTCTTCGCAACTAAGTTTACTCATTCACTGGCTGAGAAGTGTAGTTTTTATGTGAGCATCTCTGTCTTGGTGTTAAAACCTGGAAATCTTTCCCTTAGCAGTAGCTGCTAGCCAATTTATGCAGTAGCTGCTAGCAATTTCATCTCTGCAGGACCCAGCAAATAACAAAGATCTTTGTGAAAAATGCCTTTGAGCAGCTAAAATAGGCATGTGATCTATTTTTAAAAATCCTCACTCAGAACCCAGTTGCCCTAATTTTTTTTTTTTTTTGAGTTGGAGTCTCACTCTGTCACCCAGACTGGAGTGCAGTGGCCACTTCCAGCCACCCC
>NW_007246938.1:700501-709097 GCF_000164805.1 Carlito syrichta
GCCTGTAGTTCCAGCTACTTGGAAGGCTGAGGCAGAAGGATCGCCGGAGCCCAGCAGGTCGAGACTGCACTCCAGTCTGGGCAACAGAGTGAGACTCCAACTCAAAAAAATAAATAAAAATAAAAATAAATAAATATAGCTATGACAAGCCTTGTGATTCCCCCCAGCTTATAAAATATTACTAGAAACAAATGAGAGAGAAGACGATGGCATGCTAGAAGCAGGTACAGTGACAGCTGTGGCAGGAGGTGACAAATGACAGAGAAGTCAGTTCAAGTGAGTACAGTCTCTGTATTTGACACAGGGCTAGGACCTAGGGAAACAAAGATTCCAAAGATATGGTTTGTGCATCAAAGAGCTTATACGGTATCAGGGAAGTCAGATATGCAACAGTGAAAAATAGACTGGTGAGTGAAATAATACAAATTTGCACTAAGTACTCGGTGGAAGAAAGGAGGGATTGGATGGTTCAGAGATGGCTTTGGTAAGAACAAGTTTGAGTGGCTCACAGAAGGTTGCTGTATCTATCCGTGAGGGTCTTGGGAGGAAGTAGAAGATGCATTTAAAGGGAATGAAAGAGAACCTAATAAAGGTCTGATTTACAAAGTGATGTGTGGGGTTAATGTCACAAAATTAGGAAGCTGTTACCACTCCTGGGCCAGAAGGTTCAAGAGCAGGGGAAGTTACCAGAACCCGCAAGGCTTGTGGCAGTTGAGGATAGCCGCCTGTGGCATCTGGTGGGGGGAGAACCCTGACATCCTTCCTTGATCTCCTCTGCCCTTTTATCACCTGTGACTCCAACCAGAAGCCAGAAGACAGGGAACTCAGTTGGTGCTGTCCACTCATGTCAGCCTCCTAGGGCACACAGCTGGCTGGAGAGGGGTGGAAGATGGATTGGAGGGGTAACCCAGGAACATTCAACAAGATTGAGTAGGAGTTTGCTTTAGATGACACAAGGCCCATGGTGGGAGGGAGGGCAGTCCGATCCTAGGAGCTAATGTGTAAAGTACTTCACAGCATGCTCAGAGAATCCAAGTGGTTTTGCAAGAAGTGGGGCACAGAGTTCACCTGGAGAGTGACTGACAATGCACAGTGTTCTTCATCATCCTGAAGCATTTAGATTTGACTCTTGAGCTGTTGAACACTCTAGATGTCCCCAGCAGGAGGGACCGGATGAGATGCAGAGGAATCAGCAGCCAAGGGGAGGGAGCATGTCTGGAAGGGGCTGAGGGTGCCCAATTCATGTTCTGTCAGCATGAGAGAAGAGAGACTATCTCAGAAAACACAAGTCTGATGTCAGCGTTGTGTAGGCAGCACAATATACACCGCAATAGTTATGGAGGCAACTGGTCTGTTCATTATCATGCTTACACATCTCAGTCAGCATATTTCTGTCACCAAGGCAGGACTGTATGTGGTTTGTTTTAGGAGCACATTCTTTGCATCTGGCTTATTTAGAGGCTCCTTTGTAAGGTCAAGATCAACTTCAACTGAGTCCCTGACTTATCAGAAATCCTAGTTCACTTGATATGACTGAGCCACGCTGGATTAGCTGCTGGTTTAAAGATTGGACTGAGATGAGGGACAGTTAGCTTGTTGCCTCATGTCCTGTCTACTCCTTTCTTCTTCCATTTTCTGCCTTCTTATTCCCTCTCCAGGTACAGGCTCTGTTCTTCCTTCCCTCTCAGGATGGGTTGAGGTTAACCCTGTCACAGCAACCAAAGAATGTTATGCATCTTAGTCTTCTCTCTTTTGTCTTTCCAGCCCATATGTTCAACTTGTAGAGCTACACAAGTATTGGCCAATTAAAAACACAAACTAGAGGACAGAGCTGTTTCCCATATTTGCTGACTGACCAAATGTGTTGATAGGATACATGTTATAATTGAGCAAGTCAGGTTTAGACTCTTACTTAAGAACTTGCTCAACCAACATTTTCTTGGGTTTTGACCCCATCCACTGACCAAGATCTCGTCTTTCTGTTAAGATGTTAGTAAGAGTTGCTGTCATAGGATAATAACAGTACCCTCCTAAGAAAGCTTTGTAAGGACTAAATACAACAGAACTCAAACAATGTTTCTACAACTCCTAGCATGTAGTGGATGTTCAATAAAAGTTGGTGATTATAATGATGCACTGGTAGTGAAGAGTACTACTTGACTTTGTTTACTCTAGCATTTTGTAAACCTGCTTAACCACAATACTGCTATTTCAAGAACCATCTATTAACATTTCAAGAAATGCTGCTGTTCTATGGAAGACAGCTTGGGGAAACTGAATTAAGAATTGGACAAAATTAAACTGTTGGAGTTGGGGTTCTGGATCTTAGGTGTGGTCAGACCACACCTTAAAATTGCTTAAATATAAACAGGAAGGTTTCATTTTTGGATACAAAACAGAAATTAAAAAAGAATCACCCTGATCTGAAACTGGGAGTTTGGCTCATCTCTTCTTTGTAATCATATCTCCAGGTAACTCAAGAAATTCAGAAGAAGCTGTTTGAAGTGCTCAGGATCAGTTTAAGAAGGTGCCATCAAATCTGAGAAATTAGAATCACATGCTCCTTCTGATTTTGACCTTTCAGAAATAATGAGGTTATAAATTGTCCCCCACTTTCCCTGTCTCTGTCTCCCTTTGGCCTTAGCCACTTCCTCTTCCTATCTTGGGTCTACATTCCTGCCTGGCAGGGATGCAGGGTGTGCTAGGTGCCTGCTGCCTGCTCTTGCCCTTCTCCTGCTGGGTTTTGGTTTATGCCTTTGCCCACCTTAAACATCGTGACTTGCTTGGCAGGAAACAAGGCCAGCATGTGTCTTGAGCAGTCCTGTAGTGAGTGGGTCACCAGCTTTCCAGAGGCATATCTGGTTTGCACTGGTGAAACGTCAAGGCCAAGGACAGACATCATTTTCTTGGTCACTTGAAAGCCAGGGACAGTTATATTGTGATGTATGTGCATTTCTCAACTCAGCCTTAGAGGGTGATGGGTGATAAGAAGCATCCTTATATGACATGTGTGTGACACATTCGAAGGGCAAAAAATCAGATGACTGAATTCTCTGTGTGAGCCTTTGGGGAGAATTTTCAGAAGTCATTCTCATTCACTTGTGCTCCATGCCCACCAATTCCAAAATCGAAGCCCATGGAGACCTCCTCATTGCTCTTCACAAGCAGGTCCTGGGTGGTTTTCTTTTCTGAGGTTTGCCCAGTCTCCACTGCTGTCCCTGTCATTGTGAGAGGTGAACGAGGGTCATAACTTCAGTTAACAATCTTCCCAAGGCTGTTTTTGTCTAATGAACCATTCTGTTCTAGGTGATATTGGTCTAAGGTCTAAGTGAATTTGCCAGTTCAGAGAATTGCTACAGGGACAAAGCTGAGCCCAGGGTAGAGACAGTTATTTGAGAAACTTAGAGCAAACCCTTACTCCAAGTCAGTTCTATCTTCAGTTTGGGAAGAAAGGGTACAGCGGTCCTTCAGCTAAGCACAGAGCTGTAGATGGAGACCCCGGCCCTCTCCCTGACAGGTGATCTGACTATCAGCCTGCCACCTGCTCTCTGCATTTCTTCAGAGTTCATAGAGGAGAAGGGTGCAGATTTTCAGCTTAGCCTTCCTCAAGGCTAAAGCAGGTCAGCAAGTGACCAAGTGCGAACTCCACGACGGCTGGCCCAGTACAGAAGAGCAGGCGTTGGGATGTCTGTCAATAAGTGTGAGATCGTCCACCACCCCTGGTTTGGTTTGAGGAGGTTGTGATCTTACTTGGTTTATGGCAATTGCTGCTTTTACCCTACATTTTACCCTTAACTTGATGATTTAAAAGGAAATTGAATGAAGATAGATACCACATTTTAAAAATATAAATATTACACTATGTTTGTAAAGTGTCTATCAAGCGCTGAGTATTCTTTGGCCTCTTTTAGCATTCCCAGGCCCCTTCCTTCTGCTGTCTTCCATCTCCAATGGTTCAGGGTCATCTTCAGGGCTCATCTTCAGGGTCTTGTTACTACTCAGAGAAGGTGGTGAGGGCACTGTTAGCTATGATGGGGGAAGGGCAGATCATGAGTCCATCTCTTCTCTTCCCTGTCTTTCATCAAAATTCCCCCTTCCCCTTCAACCAATGGAAGACTAAAAGGTATGTCTCTTTGATAAGATTCTTTATCTATCTATCTATCTATCTATCTATCTATCTATCTATCTATCTATCTATCCATCTATCATTTATTTTTTGGAGTCAGAGTTTCACTTTGTTGCCCAGGTTTGGAGTACAATGGTGCGATCCTGGCTCACTGCAGTCTCGCCCTCCTGGGCTCAGGCAATCCTTCTGCCTCAGTCTCCCGAGTAGCTGGGACTACAGGTGCACATCACCATGCCTGACTAATTTTTGTATTTTTGTAGAGAGAAGGTTGTTACCCAGTCTATGTTGCCCAGGCTGGTTTTGAACTCCTGGACTCACGTGATTCTCCCACCTTGGCCTCCCAAAAAGCTGAGATTACAGGTGTGAGCCACTGTGCCTGGCCACAGAGGTGTCTTGAGAATCTCTGCACAGCATGCTCACCTTCCCTCCTTGCATTGGGAACCACTGGTTTGTAGTAAGGACGATGGAACCACCTGAATTCATGTGACCGCCACAGGCAAAGCCCTGGGGCAGCCTCACTGTGCATTGAAGCTCAGTTGCTTTCTTTCAGCAGTCTCCATCTGTGAGCTAGACAGGCTTTCTCAGATATCCAGGCGTCACCAAGAGCTAACTCACTCTCACCTTACAGAACAGCTGAAGCCCGCAGCATTCTTTGCTCACTTGTTTGGAGCACGAACATTGAGGAATTCATCTAGATATGAATACGCTTCCCCAGAGAGAATGAAAGCGATGTGGCTGGCTTTCTCAGATAGGAGCCATGCCATGAGCAGTGACTCTATGCTCAGATGGAAAATAAATCGAAAATAAGATTTCTATTCAATTTTCCCCCATGATATTAAAAAACACTAATAAATAGATGAGACTGGCAGGTGATGTCAGAGAGGAAGGTCAGCAGCAGAAATGGTGTTCTTCCTTTTGACCTCGCTGCTGTTGGCTAGTTGCAGAGGACAGAATAAAGAGGATGGAAATGAGATGATAAGAGAGCTGATGCCCTCTTGCCATGCTACTTTGCTTTGGCAGACTTCCCAGAATGAGAGGAAGATGGTGGATGCCTTTCATCTCGTCTTTATTTGAAAAGACTCTTTATCTGAAACACAGCACCCATAATGATTACCCTGGAGCTTGGCCTTCAGCAGGGGCCCACTTCACAACTTCCGGGCATAGAACCCCTCTGCATTTTCACATGGAGCAGTGGTGCATTTTGGTGGAAACTGTAAGCTGGTTGTTCTCTTAATTCAGCTGTTTCAGCATCTGGCAAGAGAACAGCTATAGTTAGGAATTTCAGTAAAGCTATGGCTAGTGATGGTAGAACTTTCTGGCTAGAAAGGATGCTAGCTGCTAGAACAGGTTGCTCAGTGGGGGGATCTCCTTTTCCGTGATGGGTAACAATAGCATAATTTTTGTCAGTCAGGAATTTGAGGTTCAAGTATTGTTTTGTGCAGAGGCAGGGGACATACTGAATGACCTTGTTCTTTTCATTCTGGAAGTCCAACAGAAAATGTTCTTGAGGCAATTTATTCTGGGATTTTTTTTTCATTTTTGTCTCTTAATTTGCACTTCTAATTCTCAGTGTCTAATGTGCTAACGGGCTTTCCTCCCATTAAAAAACATGTGTGGATGTGAGAATGTTCTCCTCGAGAAAAGGCAGTCTCTAGGGTTTTGCTTCTGGCTTGAGGTCCGATGAGGTAGGTGTTATGAAACCTTCCCCGCAGCAGGCTGGGTGCCAGCGAACCTCTGTGGGGTTAGCAACTCTCCTGCTAATTTTGGCAGGAGAGGGAGACACTCAGTCATTTCGAGAGGGAAGAAGGTAAATGTTGCGACCTATTTGCAAATCAAGATAGAATGAGTTTTTGGACCTGGGCGTGTGTTCAGAGCCTGCCTATTCTTGTCTACTATCAAACCTGCTAAGACAGAAGTGATTCAGGTTTATTGTTCTCCTCCAGATAGCTTTTCTTCCCTTCCTGGATGCTAGAGGGGACAGCTCAGAGGGTATATCAAGAAGGAAGAAAGGCAAAGAGCCAGACAGGGATGGTGCCGAGTGCATGTCCAATTTTATGCAGGGCTATGGGTGATCAACATCAACTTGGTAGCCCTGGGTTAGGATTTTGAGAAGGGAACAGGAGGATGAGGACAAGAGGAGAATGGTTGATACCCAACAGCTGGTGCCTCACAATTTAAGCAGGGGCTGTCCTAGGTGCCACAGAAGCAAGGAGTTTATAGGACACAACATTCAAGTACAGAATGCAGGACGACTGAGGAGGGCGATGCTCTTTGGGTCATCAAAGTAAGGGGGGATTGGATCAGAACTTTCCAAGACACCTGGCATCTTTCATAGTCCACACTCTGTGATTCTGTGACTTCCCTCTGTAGCAGGGTGGCTTTTATACAATTATCAAAGAAAAGATAGGCCTTTTAAAAAAGTTTTTTTTTGGTTTGTTTGTGGCCTGAGAATGAAATTACATAGCCCAAGTCCATTTGTGAAAACTCATCAGCATGCATGCTTCCTCAAGCTGTGTTGACTTCATGGCCTAAGTGAACATTTCATTTTCCTTTAGAAAATCAAATTGGCGTAGCCGAATGAGCAGAAAATTATCTTTGACTAGTAGATGTTATTTCTACATCATTCTTCCTTGCCTAAGAAAATACTGACTCTGAGACTGAAGCTTGGCAGTTAAGAGTAAGAGACTACATCTGCCAGTTGCTTTCATGGTCCCTGGGTCTGTTTTAGGTGTTTTACATGCACTAGTTCATTTAATCCCCGATGCGCTCTGTGAGGTGAGTTGGTACTAAGCCCCCACTTAACAGAGGAGGAAATTGAGGATTAAAGAGATTAAGTAACAGGTCAGGGCTAGGACTGGACTGTGGGGTCCAACCAGCAAACTCAGAACTCCCCTCTGAATCAGCATTCTTTCCCACCCTCTAACCCTCCCAGAGGGTTAGTTAGGTGACCTGCTTGAGTTGCACTTCTCATGCTTGGGTGAATTTAAGGGCACGGCAATGTGGAAGCAAGAGTGAATGGGAGCCATCATTCCCACCAAGTGTAAAATGAATCAATGAGATATGTGACACCAGCAACCAAGTCACTCATTTTCTGAAGACTGCTGTTAGGAATTAGAAGCTTAGCAGGATCCCGAGGTTTGTAATTGTCTGTGGATATCACAACAACAAAAGCTAACAGTGATAACTGACTGTCAGACATTGTTCTAAGTCTTTTGCATGCATTAATTTGTTTAAACCTAACAGCATTCCCATGAGATAGATACTGTTATTTTCCTCATGTTCCAGATGAGGAAACCAGAAACATAGAAAGTGTCAGAGTTGGAAAGGGCGTTAATGCTTTTTAACCATTATTCTAAACTGCTTCTTAGCACTAGGCTTTGGCAAACCTGAAATATTTGCTTCTGTGATACAAGCAGGACTCCCATGATGGGAGTGGGACGAGGCCAAGTAGAACCAGATGCTGAGCTGTGTCTTTTGTGAATGTTTGTGCATTTGAACCAGTGATGCAGAAAATCAATCATGGGTCTCTTCTGATGGGATTTCCTTCTAGCGATGGGGCAGGTAGTACCCTGCACAAGAACCTCACGGTGGTCATCTGTGGGACACCCAATTCACTTCTGCTTTGTTGGTATTTCATCATTGACACTTTTTCCAGAAATAAGAAGGCTTGGATTTTTTTTGCACTTTTTATACAGAGTTTCTTTGTAAACTTCTCAGTGTTTCAAGATCATGTTTACTCATTTCATGTCCAAAGAATGTTATAATGGGTTTAGATGCGGGTATTAGAATATACCAAAGGGTGCTATATGCTAGCTAAGAGGCAAACTAAACTAAAGTGAAGAAATGCCTGCTGAATACAGTCCAAGTTCCTCAGGATGGCCTCCAGGTTCTCTGTGACCTGACCCTCCTTACCTCTCTAGCACCATCTCTCGACATGATCTCGTCTCTCCTGCTCCCAGCCTCGCAAAACATTTGCAGTTCCTAAAATACATCAGGCTGTCAGATAATGCCGAGTCTATGCCTTTGCTCATACCTCTCTACCTGCAGTGTTTCTCGAACCTCCCACCCTGCAAAACAACTCTTCATTTTCAAAACTCTGTTCAACTTTTGCCAGTGCTGTCAAGTCCGCCCTTCCCCAACCTATAATACTGTCCACTTTAAAAAACAATATTCTGGCCGGGTGTGGTGACTCAGCTTGTAATCCCAGCACTTTAGGAGGCTGAGGTGAGAGGAATGCCTGAGCCCAGGGATTTGAGACCAGCCTGATCAACCTGGTGAGACATTGTCTCTACAATAAATCACAAAAATTTGCTGGGTGTGGTGGCGTGTGTCTGTAGTTCCAGCTACTTGGAAGGCTGAGGCAGAAGGATCGCCTAAGCCCAACAGGTTGAGGCTGTGGTGACCGTGAACGTGTCACTGTACTCCAGCCTAGGCAACAGAGTGAGACTCTAACTCAAAAAAAAAAAAAAA
>NW_007246938.1:709393-747633 GCF_000164805.1 Carlito syrichta
TCCACTCACCTCAGCCTCCCAAAGGCGCGGGATTACAGGCTGAGCCACCGAGCCCAGCAATACCAAGCATCTTATGCTACTTAAGCACCTCTGAAGCCACTACTAGTCTTACGGTCAATACATAGATAAAAGAAACAAAACTCAAAGAGACCAAGTGACTTCCCCAAGTTACATGGCCAGAGTTTATGTTTATGAAACTTTGTTCCTTGAGGGCAAGTTTATCTTGCTTGAGTCAGGACTCAACTGGGATATAACAACAGTCCAAACCTGTTTTCCATTCCTGTCCTTGAAGCTTGGCATGGGTGGGGAAAGGTAGTGGTCAGATGCGCTCAAAACACTAAAAACACAAACTGGAAAGAGAGCCTGAGACATTACTGCTAATGGAAGAGAGGACACAATACTGGACAGGCAGGCAGAAATTGCAGTGTCCACTCTTCTTTGCACCCTCAGCCCCAGCACTCTAGTAGGCATTCAATAATTGTTGAATATGAGTGAACGGATCACTGCTGTTCTTTAGAGAGTTTCACGTTCAGAGCATGGAGAGGTCATGGGGTTGGTTGCAGGTGGAGAAAATCTCAATAGGGAGCTTGGACTCTTGTAGGCTTGAGATAGAGGAAGATGTTAAGGAGGAGGAGGGCACCTGTGTAGAGGGGACTGTCAGCAAAGTTAGATGTACCTGGTTTACTCGATCTGGCCAACAGATACCATTTTCTTGGCTTCTGTAATATCTTGTTTGCTTTCCTTAACTGGGGATGGGTTTTCCCCACTAAGCCACGCCAGGAAAACCATGGCATGATTCTTGTTAGCAACCCTCCTGTCGACTTCTGCTGTTGCCCGTAGACCTCAAGTCTAACTTGTTAACCCTTTTAATGGCTTATATTATTCCTCAGGTGAACCATTTGGTGTTTGGCCTCATCCTCCTGGGATTTCCTTTACAGGTTAACATGTTTGTTGAAGGATTCCATGATGCCATCCTCCTCTATGTCCTGGCTCTACATGAAGTACTCAGAGCTGGTTACAGCAAGAAGGATGGAGGGAAAATTATTCAGCAGACGTGGAACAGAACATTTGAAGGTGGGGATTCAGTTTATAAGGCAATGGCACTGCAGCCAATTGAGCTGCTTCTTCTCCGGTTCTGTTATTCTCCGTTGCAGCTGTGGGACCTTTCCAGTGTCTTGCTGTTTCCCAGCTGTAAAGTAAGGATGATAAATCAAGATCAATCCACCTCATAGGTTTGTTGAGAAAATTAAATGAGATAATGCATGTGAAAGTGCTTTGAAAAAATCCCATCAAATAGGAAATGCCTTGTCTCCTGACTATACAACTCTATGCTTCTTAAAATTAAGTTTAACACAAGCTTCATTCATAACAGAGCAACCAGTTTTTGAAGAGTTCTGTGACCAGTTGTAAAAGAAGTATTAATCCCAGATGTACATTCATTTGTTCAGGCTATGTTGTTGGCTTTTGTGAACTCAGAACACATTAGCTGTTACAGTTAAGCCTGGTGGTTTGAGATTATTAGCAGGTCCTGCTGAGCCCTCTAATTTTATTTTACTTTTAAAACAGTGAATATTAGTTGTTGTTTTCTTAAGAACAGAGAAGTATTTTAAAATGCACTACTAATGCACTTTAAAAACTCTGCTTTGTGTCTTTAAAAGAGGTCCTCATGGCTGCTATATGGAAAATAAACTCTATGCTGATGAGCATCATTTGAAGATCATGAGCATAGAGTAAGATTCCTGAACCACGGATCAGGAAAACTGCATCCTCGCCACTGACTAGTAACCTCATCCTCTGAGCTTCTCTTTCTTCGCCTGTACAATAAGGCGGTTATCAGTAGGAGGACTAGCAGGTGACTGACAAGGGCCTTTTCAGTTTTGCACTGTGCTAACTCCTCCTTTGAGCCCTTTAATGCATTGGGGTATCCCTATATTTATTTGGTTTTTTTTTTTTTTTTGAGTTGGAGTCTCACTCTGTCACCCAGACTGGAGTGCAGTGGCCGCTCCCGGCCACCGCAGCCTCGACCTGCTGGGCTCCGGCGATCCTTCCGCCTCAGCCTTCCGAGTAGCTGGAATTACAGGCATGCACTACCACGCCCAGCTGATTTTTTGATTTATTGTAGAGATGAGGTCTTGCTGCCCAGGCGGGTCTCGAACCCGCGGGCTCAGGCAATCCGCTCACCTCAGCCTCCCATAGGCTGAGCCACCGAGCCCGGCTCCTATATTTATTTGTAATACAACTAGTGACATTTTTCAATGATGGGAACATGCACGCCAAGTCTAGATTTTGGGCACATATTTTTTTAAAGTGGGACTTAAAGGCAACCCCTGTCTTCAGTTATGACAAAGGGCAGGACAGTAGGGAGAGGTCAGGCTCCAGTTAGAGTTGTTGGGGCAATGGCTGTGGTGGCAACTGGTGGATTTCATTTCTCCCTGGTGTTTTTAGTGGATGTCATGTCTTACTCAAAACCAGAGTGACATCCCTTGTAACTTTAGACAGATTGTAGGACTTGGGCAAGTAGGCCTCCAAGATTATTTTGCTTTACCTCTAACTGCTTCAGCTGAAAAACTGGAATCCAACAGGATAATCCAGGGGGCATATTAGGACAGAGTCAAATTTCCCAGAAGTTTTGCACAATACACTGGGAAACTGGCGTGTGTGGACACAGCCTCGGTCGGCCACATCCCATTCTTAGCTATTACTCACGACATGGTGTGGTCATGTGTTCTTGGTCTTCTGACAGAGGGACAGGAGCCAGAGGTGGGGGATACTGGAGGGCACCAATGAGGGAGGTTGTTAAGGGAAGGGCAGGTACCCAAGATGGCTGGAATGTATTTTGTTTAGAGACAGGGCATGGGCTCAATTTCTCCATCGGCCATCTTGGTGTCTCCATTCTAGAGCCAGGTCTACAAGGGCAATATGAAATGAGTCCTGAAATAATCAACCATGTAGTTCAGTCTGAAATTAGAATCCCATTTGTCAAAATGTAAAGATAATTGAAGCCAAGGTACGTTTTGGGCTTGAATTGTTTGGAGAGCCCATTTTATTTGCTAAACAACCATCCATTTGAGGGTAGACCCAAAAAGAACTCTAAGGTATCTATGTGAAGAGAAATCCTAACCTTCCTAAAATTAAAAACAATTTTAATTTTCATGGTCACTGTAAGTGACCATTAAGTTGTTAAGGGAAAAATACTCTGGATGTGATTTGACAAATTTGGATTTTATTGCCATGGAACCTGTGATCAACTCTTAAAACTTCAATAAATGGCCTGGGAAGAAGCTGAGTTTCCTCTGTGTGAGAGGTCAGAATGACAAGGTAAACAGGACTGTGGCTCAGACCTTGTGCTCCACTACAGGCAAATAAAAATGAGGGTGGAAAGTCTCATTTCTTATGTACAGGAAAATTCTGCTGCCACTCTCACCTTACATATGATACTCTCAGGTGAAGTCTCGCTTTGCTAATCGGCCACCCTGGGGATTATCACCCTATTTCTTGGCAGGATTGTAATAGCTTAAAGGTGTAATGAGGTCTTGAATTACAAGGGCCACCTCATCCCTATAAGATACTCCGCAAAACACTTAGCAGAACATACCGTCACAAACACCTCTCAACAGAATGACAAATGATTTTGTATAGCTAATATGTTTGGATAAATATAAATTTTTAAAAATAGTATTTCTCACATGAAAGTTTTATAGGTGGTCAAGGGTACACAGATTTAAGATAGGTGTACCCTTTGTAACCAGTCTATATTAAGAAGACAAAAAAATCAAAATGAATGGTAGCTCAATTCTGTTTCCGGCAAAGGAGACCGAAGTCTGGAAAAATCATTGGGCCTTCAAACCACAACCCAAAGGACAGTAAACCCAAATACCTGCCTTCTCCAAACCACACTAGAGGATGGAACTTTCCCTTGGGATCCTTTTTCCCAGACATTCATTTTACTAGAGGAGTTAGTACTTCCAGAGAGAACCAAATCAATAGAAACAATAATTAAGAATTATACTGAACTCTGTTGAAAAGGAAAGAAACAGCTTTAGCTAATTAGAATGTGGCTGATGAATGAATACTCTTGTTTAGTTAATGAAAATTATAATATAGACATATTTAATATCAGCCAATGGGGCATATTTGCTTTATTGATTAGCTGTTCTAAGCCACCATTGCTGGCCAAAGTGGATGGGCACCCAAGCCCCTCCGGTTTCTGGCCACCCCATTCCAGCCTTACATGTCACTCCTCTAGACAAATAGATGGTTTCTCCAGAAGCCTCATAATTCCTCTGGTCCTTTTGGGCCTCTGTGTCTTTGTGATTATGACTGGGTCAGCCTTTCTGCCTAGAATACAATCATTTCTTGATTGCTGCTTGTCCAGATCACAGACTTCCTCCAATGTTCCTGTAAAATCCCTGCTCTTTTCCCAAGTCATCCCTGATTCTCCAGCTTGAAGTGTGAGCTTCTCCTCTGAGTGGTGTGGCCATGGTTGGGTGTTCTCTATTGGACTTCAAGCATAGTTGTAATAAAAGTAATTATAAAATAGATAGTAACACTAATAGTGATAGTAATAATAACAGTAGATGAAAACAGTTAACTTCTCTTAAATGTGGGTTGCAAGTGCTTTACTTGTTTTACCTCATTTATTCTTCTCCACAACCTCTTGGTAGGGAGGTACTATTGTGCCCATTTGACAGTTGGGGAGAATGTGGTTCAGAGGACTAAGTGCCTTGTCCAAGGTCACAAAGCTATGGAAATGTAAAAACTGGAATTTGAATGCAAGCAGTTGGATTCTGGTGTGAACAAGCTAAATCCCCAGTGCAGGCCGCCCCTCTTTTGAGCAGAGAATGTGTCTGATTCATCTTTGTCTCAGCTGCAGCTCTAAGATGGAATCCAATAGGATAATCCGTGGGGCATATTAAGTATCTGGTAATCATCCAGAGAACATTTAGATAAACAATGAGTGAAGACTTCAACTGGGATAAAGAATAGCTTGTCTTTAGCTATTGACCCCAACCATCCATGAAGCAGGTCTTCTGCCCTCCTGGCCTGGAATTATTTTTCTTTCATAATGTCAATGATAACGTGAACCAATGATAAATTTATGAATATACCGCACCTCCACTTCTCATTCTGCAATTAAAAATATATTAATGCAAAACTCTGGGATAGGCATTCTGTTTTCAGGATCAGCCTTAATCTTTTTTCAAACATATTCCCCAAAGATCATTTATTTCTTTTTCTTTTCATTTTTAAATGAAGAAATGTTAAGAATTTAGGAATGCAGACGCAGATGAAATTACAATGTCTTTCCAAATGCCAACAAAAATGCTCAGAGTCTGATGAGATTCTCTGTGGCATGAGTTTGTTTAAAAAATTCTGTCAATTCATTTTCTTGTTTTTCTTGGCAGAGAGAGGTATTTTAAATAACCAACTTTGAGTTCTTCACCCCTCGTCCTGTAGGTATTGCCGGGCAGGTGTCCATCGATGCCAATGGAGACCGCTACGGGGATTTCTCTGTGATCGCCATGACTGACATCGAAGCGGGCACCCAGGAGGTGAGCCCATGAGACTTCTGCACCAGTTACTCCTTCTGCTGGTTGGGACTCTGAGGAATGTGTTTGTCCTGGTGGCCAAAGAGCTGTCCCTAAAGCAGCCTCCAAATAAAAATGAGTTGAGAACCTGGATGTCTCTAAGGGGAGGAGAGCTCACTGTTGGTTGAGGGTATCAGGGAAGACTTCAGGAAATGGTTCCATGTTTATTATAAAGCAGGGAAATTCTACTTTTTTTTTTTTTGAGTTGGAGTCTCACTCTATCGCCCAGACTGGAGTGCAGTGGCCGCTCCCGGTCACCGCAGCCTCGACCTGCTGGGCTCTGGCAATCCTTCCGCCTCAGCCTTCCAAGTAGCCAGAATTACAGGCAAGCACCACCACGCCCAGCTGATTTTTTGATTTATTGTAGAGATGAGGTCTCACTGCCCAGGTGGGTCTTGAGCCTGTGGGCTCAGGCAATCCACTCACCTCAGCCTCCCAAAGGTGTGGGATTACAGGCTGAGCCACCGAGCCCGGCTGAAATCCTACTTTTCAAGTGACCAAGAGTCACATCTTAGTCTTAAACAAGAGGACCATTGGATGAGAGAGGATAGTGAAACTGAGTGTATCCTCCCTTAAAATTGGAGCTTTTTCTTTGGATGAATGGTTGCAAACTGAACACATTAATATTTCAAAAGATGAGGTAGTTCCAGGATAACCTCATGAAGAGAAAAAGATGAGTCCCCTGTACTTACTAGTATTGTGAGCTCTCTGCCTCAGTTTCCCCAGCTGTTACATGGAAATTATAATATCTTTTTTGTCAGTCTCACAAATTCACTGCCAATCTCACAATCTCACTGATTATTATTATGATAATCAGATAAAATGAAACCTAGAAAAATACCATACAAATTTAAAATTGTAAAATGTATATAAAAATACATAAATTATACAAATATACAAATAGGCAGTGTTTCAGCAAAGAATGCTATGTTTTCTGTATTTTCTTGATGATCACTGCTCCGGTAGTCCTTTGTGGGACCTGGCATCTGGGATTTGCTGTTTTCCTCTTTGTACACAGATGCCTGGGCCTCATGGGAGGGCAGCAGGAGTCACCCTTGCTATGTTTACTCAGTAATATTTTACCCGTTGAGTGGTCTGGTCTCCTCTGTATTCCTCTGGAAAAGGTGGGTAGTGACAGTCTATCATGGTCCATTGTGAGGTTGCAGGGTAGGGGTGTGTAAAAAAGCACTTGGTAAATGAACACTTTCAGTACACATCAGCGATTACTGCATTTTTGGTGGTGGTCTAGAGTTTTTTTACTATGGCTGACATAGCCTGTGACAGCCTGCTGGGCCTTGGTGAGGAGAGAGGGAAGGAGATATCTCTAGCTACTCTGGAGTTATGTGCATGTGCCCAGGCAAAAGAGAAAGGAATCCAGATTGTGAGAACCTGGACGTGAAGGCACTTCTAGGTCAGGGCGGGGACCTGATCAAATAGCTGTTTTAACCAGAAACGGAGGGATGACTCTGGAAATGAACCATTAAAGAATAATGATTTTTCAGGAACCGAGGAGCCAATTGAAAGAGAGAGTTCAACCAGGAAATGGGGATGGAACTAGGGTGACTTCATCAGAGAGGAAACTATAACCCTAGAAGGAGCTGTCTGCCAACCAGAGAGGGTGAAATGGGAAGTTCCTCAAAGACGCTCTTTAACGCTTTTATTATATACCAAGTTAACTAAGGGGTGTGAGGCCAGGTACCTGTAATATCCTTAACCTGGGTATGCGGGGGACCCTGCTCTCTCTCATGTGTCCCTGAAAGTAATGTGGGCCTTACAAATGGCTAACTGGGTGGGCTGCTCTGGGGCTGATGGGTGGGGCAGTGTCCTATCTAATGAGCAAAGGAAAAGCCATGAATTCGGAGATTCTTGTTTTCTTATGGAAAAATTCCTCCTTTTCCACTAAGCAGCAGTACTGGCAGGACCAGGCCTTCAGTGTGGGCAGCCCTGGTGGCTTTATCTCGCTACTTCTCCTGGTCTTCTGATCCCGCATGGCCACTTTCCTTCCCATGGGAGGGGGGTACAGTTCTCTTTGCTAACTTATGGCCCCCTTGAGAGCAACATCAGAAGCTTTAAATCTTAACTTACAAAGTCCTCAGGACACACCGCTACAGACAGTGTGTATGACAGGGGAGCGCTCCGCACCCTTTCCCTGTGCTCTTCCTGCCCTTGAGGAGGTGATTTGATGAAGTGCCCAGAGACAGCTTGTTTTGATCAGGCTGTGCAATTTGGCCGTGAGCTCTGTGCCTTCTTTGGCCGTTCAGTTCATTTAAAAAAAAAAATTTTTTTTTTACCTTTGTATAGGTTATTGGTGATTACTTTGGAAAAGAAGGTCGTTTTGAAATGCGACCGAACGTCAAATATCCTTGGGGCCCTTTAAAACTGAGAATAGATGAAACTCGAATTGTGGAGCACACAAACAGCTCTCCTTGCAAATCATGTAAGTTCACAGACTTTAATTTGCTTTGTATGTCATCATCTCTCGTCTCAGGGCAAAGCAGGTTTAAGACATAAATGTCCTCCAGGAGCTTACGTTCCAGCAGTTCACATTTATTTTTCTGATATGGTAAAATGCATGGGAACAATTCATACACTGGCATTCTGCCTTTATCAGAGATTGCCCGGTCTTTTTTCCTGTCCAGTTTTGTCTTCCAAAATGGTAGAAAGCTTCTTTCTATTCTTACCTCTCTTACGATCTTCTCTTAATTATTTGAGGTTTCCACTTCTAGGGAAAATCCAAATATCAATTTTGAAATGCCATTCACTTACTTATCTCTTGTAGCAAGTCCCATTTTGATTTTTAAAGTCTGAGTTATATTGCAGGTCCTCAGAACCAAACAGATAAAATCCCGTAAACACCTGGAAACGCACACATTGGGAAATAAGTGTCAAACTTACTTCTTATGGATAACCATAAATGGGGGGAAGCAAGTGGGTGTTCTTATAAGTAGCTTACAGATAGGAAAACTGATAGAAATCCTTGCTTTAGAGAGACCCTTCTGTAAGCTGGTGAGGGAGAACAATGTGAATATTGACCTTTCAGCCCAGTTGGTCATTTTATGCTAATATGCTTTTGGTAGCATCTTTCAAACTATGAGATATTTAGGTCTATGCAATAATTATGGAGAGAAGAAATAATTAAGAAGAAAGTGTGTTAAAAACGCTGTCTCTGGAGTTATTGGGCCTGGATTTGAAATCCTACCCTTGTCACTTGCTGGTTTTGGGGCCCTTCACCCTTTCAGGCCCCAGTTTCCATACGTAAAATGAAAAAAAAGTACTCAACTCATAGGACTGTTTTGAAATAATGCATTGAAGGCCGCATACTAAAATCTTTCCATACAAGCTAGCTATTTATCATTTTTATATAACTGGGATGCTACTGAACTTGATTGTTTCAAATTGTTATTAACATTTTCACAAAGCTATATAGGACATTTTGACATGAAACTCTGGCTTTGGTGAGAGAACATCTAAAAACAGAACATTGACCCAATGAATATTTCACCAAATCCTCTAGCACTTTGAAGTGTCACCATCCATCTGTGAAAATAAAAAGTTCTGGGTCAGTGACATGGTCCTTCTGGTAGTCTTCCTGGACTATAAACTCAAAAGAGTGTGACTGTATCTGGAATACTCAGTTTCCAATTTTTCTTGAATTCTTGAATCTATTCTCATTGTGCTCACTGTCCTAGCAGTGTGTTTGTTTATCTAGTACTTTCGCAAATCCTTCTTAAGCTTGGCATCAGGCAAAAAAGTAAAAACAGAGGATCCCTTAGACAATATTTCTTAAAAAGAAAGAAAAACCTGCCTCAAGGGGGGAATTGAGAAACATCTTGCAATGAACAAAACCTGTGGCATTCCTAACTATTTCTCAGAATGAACCCTGCTTATCTATGCTTCTTTTTCAAGCAGGTGGCCTAGAAGAATCAGCAGTGACAGGAATTGTTGTGGGGGCCTTACTAGGAGCTGGTTTGCTAATGGCCTTCTACTTTTTCAGGTGAGGATCGTTTATCAAGTTAAAAGTCATTCTTCCATACTGCCTCTGTTTTTGTGTGATCCTCCTTGTGACTTGTCCACATCTTTCTTTTACCCAAGAAGCACGGTGGTTAAAAGACATAAGCCATTGTTTTGGTGTGACTCCAGATTCTGTGTTCAGTGGGCTAGCATACTGGGTATTGGGATCACAGGTTTTTGTTGCATCCCCTTGTGGGACAGAGCCGCTGCTATCTTTTGATTACAGATATTCTTTTTAAAAAATTTGAATAGCTTTGAGGTACAAGGGATTTTGGTTACATTGGTGAACTGTATAGTGATGAAATCTGGACTTTTAGTTTACCTGTCATCCAAATAGTGTACATCATACCCAGCAGGCAGTTTTCATCCTTCACCTGTCTCCTCCATTCCATCCTCCCTGCTTCTGAGTTTCCAGTGTCTATTATACTGCTCTGATCACAGATATTCTGACAGGAATTCCTATCACCACCAAATGCAAAAGGGCAGAGGGAATCCGGGCAAAGTGAGAAGCCAGCTTCTCCATCCTCAGCCTTCCTCCAACTCAAAAATAGGTGCCTAAATAAAGATCCACCTTCATAAAGAGGAGGAGGGAGCTCTGATTAGCCCAGGCTCTCAGGCTGATTTGTGTTCAGTATTTGGAGAATGCATGAGCTTAGTTACCACTGCGGTTAGGCCCCAAAACTTGTAAAATTGTAATAATGTATGTGTGTTTGAGGTACTAAGAGTGGTTCATTCCTTTGTAATCTTTGGTGGTTGAGTGTGTGGCTTATTCATAAGTCATTAGAGCAAAGTTTCTTTATTTCTATATGGAATTGTAACACTGGGTGCATGCAACCCTTTGTGGGAACAATTGTATTCCTGTTCCTTTGGTCGCAGGAATCAGATCTTTATCTAGGGCATATCCTGGGAGTCAGGGAGTGCTTCTGTGGCAGAATAGACAAAACCTGACCCCCAAGCGCCTAGGGAAGAAGGGAAAGGCTTGTTCCATGGCATTTGGGAAAGCATGCCAATTTTCCTCCTTGAATAAGGGCATAACGCTTGAGGGCACACTACTTTAATCTCTGACCAGGGTTTCATATTCTGTCACTTCTCATTTATCAACCCAAACCCAGATGTCCCCTGAGGGCATGCTTTGTAAGAGAAACCATAGTATTTTGTAGTCAAGTTTTATTACTACATTCACTTTCCCTTTACCCAGGAAGAAATACAGAATAACCATTGAGAGGCGAAACCAGCAAGAAGAAAGTAACGTTGGAAAACATCGAGAGTTACGGGAAGATTCCATCAGATCTCATTTTTCGGTGGCTTAAAGGAAGCTCTTTTTCTTTCTTTCTCCCCCCCTACGTGAGATTCTTTAAAGAGATAGATGGGATAAAAGACATCAATGAAACAGAAGGGACGTTCTTGAAGAATTTACTCTTTTAAGCAGTTAGTCATTTCATTTTAAAATTTCTTTAGAAGCTCAGGAACTATTATTAATCACCACCTGCCTCCAGTCCTTTCATCTCATGATAAACAATATAATGATACAGCATTACTCTGTTAAATGTTCAAGGGCATATGATTAGATTTATGTTTTTAAAATTTGATGTCTATATCTTGATGACTTTTGGGGGCATTTCACTCAAGAATATAAAATGTGGTTTTCTTAAATGAAATTGTTTTGTAGCTAGAATAAAATCATTTTTACAAGTAGAATATTCTTGGAAAGAATTTAACACTCCATAAGAGGCAAATGTAATGAAGAATCTCAAGGTTGGAAATATATCTTTACTTTCTCCAGAGCTGGTGGACAGATTTGTGGTTGAGGCATGTGCTCTGTCCTGTGTCTGTATTCAAGTTTGACTTCGTATCTAGAAAAAGGATTTCCTCCCTGTCTCTTTCAGTGTCTCATAAATGCTACTTTGGAAAGTTGTAAATATTAGTGAGATAGGACAGTTTATAGAAGAAAAGCAAGTCTAAAATGTGTTTCCTTTTTTGATGTAAAAAAAAGCCTTATTTCACACTAACATTTTATTTTTAAGTATTTTATTCTTATATTTTGGTATTAGAAAATGTGTCTATTTTTTCATTTTGAAGATTAAATTTCTCGTATATTTTAAAAGTGTACAAACAAACCAATAATGCTGAAAGATGCTTCTCTTTTTCTTTCTGTTTTGCTCTTTTCCTTGGTCATAGCCAAATGATAATTGCTGCTTCAATTACAGAGATCTGGAAATGTATTCAGATGTCAAATTCTATAGGAATATATCAATTTTCAACTGTTTTGCATTTTAAATGTTTTAAATGCAAGTTATTTTGGGGCAACATTGCTTCCAATTCTGGCCAAGTGATGAGTTTCAAGATCAAGAGTGAAAAGTTATTAGAATTAAGCAGGATATTATAAAGGGAGGCGTCCTTTTTTTCTCCCTCAAGAACAACTTTATTGAGAGTTAGAACTTGACAGTAAGCACAGAAATAATAAATCAAAAAGTTGTATACAGGCACCAAAATTCACAGTGTTGATTTTGACTGAAAGAAGGAATCTAAATATCTACTTTGTTCCCTTTCAGTTAACTCAACAGAGCTTTGTAGTCAACCACCAATAACCGTGTAACAGTGGGTTGGCTGTGAATATAATGAATCTGAACAAAACTGAACAAGTATTTACTGGATATCTACTTTCCACCTAGTACTCTACACATAGATTTAAACTCAGGTTGCTACTTTCATTTATAATTTGTGGAGAAAGTAGACAGGAGGAAGGAATGGAAATTGTCAGGTTCGTGTACTATCTTGTAATTATGCCACTAGGGTCTTTAGTCAATAACACTTTGAGCATCTGAAAAATAGCTTAAAATTATTTTTGTTCTGTAAAAGACCACATGTAGGAGGAAAACGGGGAAATTTGAACAATCCCTTGGTAGTGACAAAGGTCATAGTTCATGCAGGTAAGGGTGGAGGTAAGGGGTCTATAAGCCGCACATGCTAGACCCTGGGCCGTGCTTCCTTCCCTGGAGGAGTCTGCCTCTGCTGCTCCCAATTGAATAAAAATGAACAGATTATTTCTGTGTAAGGCAAATTTCTCTTCTATTCTTTAAAAAATAAAAAAGGATGCAGGCAGATAGCAGGGCATGATAAAATAATTAATTTTGCAACCAACTGAAACGACTGTGTTGTAGTTCTCTACACTGGATGCACAGGAAAAAATGCTGAATTTCAAAAAGTATGGAAAAAGGAGGCAAGAATCAAATTTTAGAAATTCTACCATAGGAAGAGAACTTGTAAAATCCAGGATTTTGACAGCTCGGAACTCCCCAAAGTGCAAACAGAATGGAAAGGTTGTGTCTTAGTTACTTGAATTGGAGAGCTTATTTCTCTCTCATTTTTATTTTTCAATGATGTTTTTTATATATTTTAGAGATATTCATTTTCCATTATCATGTGCTTATAAAGAATATTTACATCTTCAAGTCTATGTGCTTATTACAGGGGGAAAGTACTCTACCTGGTTGCAGTTTTGGGGCATAAACACTTCTAACCTTCTTAGAATGTATATAACAGCTCATTCAAAATAACAGTTTTAGAGCAAATACCTTCTATATCCGCTTCAGAAAAAGGAATAATTCTAAACTTAAAATATTGTATCTTTAGATAAGATCTTTAAGATAAGTGAGAATGTAGTCTTTTAAAAATGGTAGAATAAATCCAGAGCTTTCTGGTATGTAGATGCTACGCCAATTTTGAAACAATTCTAGTGGTCTTAAAAGTGATTGTTTATTTACATGTCAGTTTCTGTTCTTTCTTCCTTGAAATATTCATAAGTGTTACCAAAACTCTGTTAAGTTTTGAAATCTCCATTGAGTGGGGAAATCCATTAAAAGTATAGGTGTTTGACCCAAGGTTACTCTGGGTTAAGACCTCTCAATATTACATTTTGGGATTTATGTTTCTAACTGCTAAGCAACATCTTGGACAATTTGTCATTGGTACTCTACTAGTAGCCACATACCATATAGTTAGGTAAATAGGGTTTTTGTTCTTAATTCATTTGATACACTTGTACCTTGAAATCCAGAGTGTTGAGATTTCAGAAGGGATACTTTATCAGTATTTTCTCATCTAGTCAAACATTGATCCAGGTCAAAATGAGTTGATGCTTTCTGGTGTTGGAAAGAAGTATATGAGGGGGGACCCCCCCCCCAAATCCCAGAATTTATTTATAAAAAATTATGTATTTATTTTTACATGCTTTAAACTTGTCACCTTCAACATACTCTCCGTTGGATGCAATACACCTATCAAGATGCTTTTTCCACTGCCCAAAACAGTTTTTGAACTCGTCAATCTTGATGCCTTTTAATATTTCTGCCGTTTTTTGTTTCTTCTCTTCCACATGGGCAAAACGTTTCCCTTTGAGGACTTTTTTCATGCGGGAAAACAAAAAAAAGTCACTCGAGTGAGGTCGAGTGAATGGGGAGGGTCATGCTGTTTTTGGTCAAAACTGCTGAATGCTCAGTGCAGTGTGGACAGGTATGCTTGTAAATCATCCATCATGAAATGGGTAAAAGTGTTGAAAGAATATACCCCCCCATTAAAAAAAATTAACTGAAGCTGAACGCAGCCTCACATAACAATGCTAGCCGGTACACTGATGCTGATGGGTTTCTAGAACACTTACCTAGAGAGGGAAGCCTGTACTACAAGGGACCTGCCCTCCAAACAATAATCCAGTTTTTTTGCCCCCCCCAGCACTCCATACATGTAGGTTTTATTGTCACTGTTGTCTTAGATTTTTTAGGGAGGAGTATTGGGGGGGGGACGACTCAGAAGTAAAAACTTTCCCCAGATGATAACTTCTATTAGGAAAGAACTTTCTGTAGAGTCCATCTCTTCTTCCAGACTGACCACAGGTTCCACGAGGAAGCCTCTGTAAACATCACATTTCTCTGAAGAACCATTGACTTGTCTTTCCTAAACCACAGACATGGTTCCACAGGCCTCATGATAGTTCTTTACATTTCAGAAGCTATGTTTCATGGAAGAAGGGGAGCAGCATTTCAGGAGCCATGTTTAAAGGGATGAGAACACCTTTGCTCCTCCTCCTTAAATTCGAAGACTTTTGCTTTGAAATGCCACCACTTCTCCATATTCACATGTTTCTAGAATCATTGATTCTCAAGGCATATGCGCTTTCTTTGCCCCAAACGTACCACTTTCCTTCTAGCTGTGGCTGATTTTGGGGGAGTGTAAGATAGGCAGTCAACAGTGAAATGAAGGCCATTGTATAGACCTCGTACAGACAGTGACGGATTCAGAAAGTATGTTCCAGTGGCATCACTACCTTCTTGTGAGTATACACTGGCTATTTGTGGAAGTCTCTTTAGGAGACCAAATAGAATATCATGCCACTGGTATTAAGGGAGTTTTTATAAACTGGAAGGAACAAGTACCTATGTTTCTTGGGACACAAAATACTCAGATCCTGAGTGGATGCAGACATAAAGGCAAATGCCAACCAAAATTAGGCCTCTCGATC
Source organism: Carlito syrichta (assembly GCF_000164805.1). Lineage (NCBI taxonomy): Eukaryota > Metazoa > Chordata > Mammalia > Primates > Tarsiidae > Carlito > Carlito syrichta. Next base: position 724,511 of record NW_007246938.1, read on the forward strand.
TATGTACGTTTCAGGGATTTTATTTAGTTACACCCTGTGGTTCAGGGCTTCATGAGGAAGCTGGTAATGAGCTGAATTTCTTGTTCAGTGGAAAAAACTGAAACTGTCTAAAGACGTGGATATGTTTTAGGGACAGTGTGGAAGTAGAGAGAATGAGATGGTGGTGTTCAGAGGGACCAACTTCTTTTGCAGTTGGTCCTCAGAACTGAAGAATTAACCAATAATTTAGTCCCTCTTCAACAGCCAGACTCAGCAAGAAGCTTGGGATGTACCCAGCAAGAAGAACAGAAGCTTGATCCTCCAAAAGACATGAAAGAGGGCAGCTTTGCAAGCAGCCACTATCTTTGCTGCTCCTTCCTCCCCCTCCCCACTGTCCACATGCAGCGTGGCTCCAAAGATGTGTCAGCATCTTGCCATGCAGGTGGAAACTTGTGAGGAGGCCTCTGTACTTCAAGGAAAAATAGCAATGCGATGCTGGTTGTAAGAATGTAACTGGCTTTGAATCAGAACTCTTATGCTAACTTGACCACACACACTCCCGGGGGCAATTCAAGCCTGTGATGTACATATACTCCAACAAGTCTTGCTTTGGCGTTCAGTGTGCACATTTCACAAATGTCTCTTGCAGGCACATCCCACAGCTAGACTGCAGGATTAAAATAACTTTAAAAGGTGCTGGATTGGAGTTTGTTCAAATTCCTCATTAACCACTAATGTTAATTCATACCAAAGGCAAAGTATTCTAAACCAGCTGATGCTCTTTAATGTTCATGTTTTAAGCTACTTCAAACATAATGAAAGGGTTTCAATGGGAGCCGAGTCTCAGAAGTAAAAATCCATATGTTATAATAGCTCTTTGATGTATCAGGTGTGAGATGATTCCTAGGGGCAACATTTGAACAAGCAGAATTAAGAGTTAGCAAAAATGCTGCATTGCTTTGCTTCATGTTTAAAGACCTAAATTTCTATGCACAAGGAATAAAGGGCCCACTTACTAAGTGTAAATCACAACACAGACTATCAAATTATTTTTTATTTGCTAGACTAAAACTGTCATAGTGTATAGTAATTGGGCAGAAATGGCTAAAAAAAGAGAAAACGATTTCAGATTTTGAAACAGGATGTCCTATTTATTATTCGATTCCAAGATCTGAAAATCTCCAATGTGGCGTGTCTTACTTACAGGACAGCAGTGAAGTGCCCCTCAAACAGACTAGAGGTGCTGTGAATTTGCAGACCTTTGTGCTGGGTCCTGGGAATCTGTCTGAGCTTTGTTCCCTGTGCATGGTGGATAATTGAAACCGAGAAGACATGGGATAGACACTGTGGCAGATCAATTCTGTAGCCCTTGTCTTCTGGGTCATATCACTCATTGTTAATTTAAATATTGGACTACCAAATAATACACACCTACCATGAGTCCGGTAGAAAAGTAAAAAAAGCTGAACAAGTTACATATAGTTTATTATTTTAATGTAAGTAGAACTATCTGCATATAATGTAATTTAATTTATTGTTGTTTTGTGTAGAAATGGAGAATTAATGACTGTGGATATAACCCCTGTTTTGTATAATATATTTTATTTCTGGTGCAAATTGGTCATTTAAAATATCAACTTCATTTGGTGTTTGGTTATAAATGTGTATGTATTCTTATAACTGTTTCTATTAAGCAAGAATGCCACATACTCAGAGTATAACAATGTGTTCTCATTAAAAAATTCATCCCACAGAAACCTTTTCCTGTTTATAATTCAGCCAGCATACACTGCACATATCCATATTCTTTGAGGACTTTCTGTTCTTCTAGGACTCGTTTAAGTAAGAGATCAATTAGTGGACCTGGTGAATTGTCATGTTTGAATGATACCCATGAAAGGATTAAAGAATTTCTGCCCAGCAAGGGAAAATCTGCAGAAATAAGAAAATAATATATTATTAAAGTGAAAGGTAAACCTTGAATTGGAATTAAGGGAAGAAATCTTTATGAATAATCATCGTCATTTTGAGTCTCTACGGTTTGAGAGTGCTACATAGTTATAGACAGTTGACCTCATCAACTCATATTACTATGTCCCTTGTCCACTTTAAAGAGATCCTAAGTCAGTTTGTCACTCTAAAGAGCTCCCCAGTTTCCAGTGTACTAGGCCCCTGGGTTGTCAAAAGCTGCTTCACCCCTGGGAAGTTACTCATGATTTATTTTAAGCCTGATAAACACATAGTGATTGCATCATTCTCCAGGTCCTGCTGCTACTGCCACCACCAATGAGGTCCCCGGATAATACCACAAATACCACCCACACTGGCTGCTCGTGTTTGAGGAGATTTTGCTGACTCGGGTAGGGTAGAGGGAGAGTGTGAAAGGGTGTGTCAGGAATGAAGTGGGGGGAACCAGAAAACCTGCTCTAGGAACCAGGTATTCCCACTGTGACTTACCCATATTCCCTTTAGGACCATGGTCTCCTTGAATCCACCCCATTCCTACCTCCCTAGTCTGCTGCGAATGTCACTTCATGCATCCCAAACACCCCATTATGGCCAAAGGTGCCTCACCACGGGCTCTTGAGGCCATGTCCACTGAAGGAGCCTGAGGGCCTCCAGACACCCTGATGTAAGGCCCTGGCCTAGCCCTAAATCATGGGCTTCTGGTGTTGATTTAAATAACAACTATTAATGTGAGCAGTGCCAATAGCCACATGTCTTTAAAAATAATAGTCATTTAATAAACCATCTATTAGTTGTCAAACCAGAGCCAAGAAAAAAATTCCCTTTGCAGGCCTTGTGCAGCCCTGATGATCATTAGCTGCTGAAATCCTTGAGGAGTGGAGAGGAGGAAGACGAATGGTTGGGATGGGCAGGGCGTGGTGTGCCATTTGTTCTGTATTAACCATGCCATTTTCTCCTCAAGCTACTTCTGTTGCTCCCATTTCCTAAATGGGAACATTCTGGAGGCAGACTCCTGGGGTGTATAACCTGGTTCTGGTCTTTGTGTGAAAATGAGGATAATACAAGTCCCAGCCTCACTGGATTGCTGTGAAGACTTCACCCTTAGAATTCTGCCTGGAAACATTTAATGGAATTACTATTATACTCTCTTATCTCCTTGGATAAGGAGAACAAAACCCCCAGTTGGTAATTTTTGAGCCCTTCAGGATAAAAGGAGTCTCTGCTATTGAAAGTCAGGCAGCCCAAATTTCTTCCTTCTTTTTTTTTTTTTTTTAACAAGAATATATTCAAGAGTGACTTTATAATTTGCACCAAAAATAAAACTCATTTTCAGAGCAAAAGACCAGCTCTTTTACAAAAGTATATGTATTTCTTCCCGGAGTGCATAAGCTCTTTGGTGCTCTACAATTTTAATTTTGTAAAAATAAAATATCATTATAGTGAGTCCCCTGCATACGAACAAGTTCCATTCCGAGAGTGTCCAATTTGCTTGTAAGTCCAACAAAGTTAGCCTAGGTACCCAACTAACACAGTTGGCTATATAGTACTGTATGGTAATTGATTTATAATACTTTTCACACAATACATAAAAAGCAAACACACAAAAATAAAACATTTAAAATCTTACAGTACAGTACCTTGAAAATTACAATGGTACAGTGCAGTACAACAGCTGGCATACAGGGTCTAGCATCAAGTGAACAAACAAGAAGAGTTACTGATTGGAAGAGAAAGAGAAGGTGGGCGATGATAGAGATGAGGGGGTCACCAACACTGCACTGGGGACCACACCTGGTGTACCTGCCTTCCACCACCTTCTTGCTCTCTCCCCCAGCTGAGACAGCCCTAAGGATCACTTGCTGGAATTCATCCCTAACAGCTGAGATTGGTTTGGGCAGTACCTGCTCCCCATAACACAGAAGAGTCATGCGTCCCAGAGAACAGCTTTCTACCAGCGATTGCCTTCAGCCCCAGGACTTCCCTGAGAAGGCTGCCATTTTGTCCCAATTGCAACAGCAACACCTCATTAAGGATGTTAGTCGGTGGGAAATTTCCCAGTATAGACAAAGGAGATTCTTATTTCATGGCTATTCCAACGGGCCAGGGGAGACCAGGTGTCACAGGCTGGTGGATGATGCTGTGCCAAAATGACCTTTCTGGCTCATAGGCCTTGAGGTTTCTGGTGCTCATAAAGGCCTTCTCCTCCCAGGTCTGGCAGCCATAGAGATGACTGTCCAGTGTAGAGATGACATCTGCTCTTCCAGAAGGGCCTCTGGCAGTTCAGAATGAGGTGGGATAAAGCCAGAGGCTTATTCCAGGCTGTGTCATTCTTTCCATCCCTGACCCAGCGGTCCTGGCTATGTACCTTGTGTACCACCTGCCCTGTGGAATGCTTGAGAAGAACCAGCTGTGCAGGAAGAGACTGGGATCCTCCTAGCAAGAAGGTTTTAGGTAGTATCAAAGGTGTCTTACACTTTCAGGCAAGCATCTAGCAAGAGATTGAATCTAAATAGCACTTGCCACCTGCACTCTTAACCATAAGCTACTTCATGACTATTCTCAGCATTTTATCCTGAAGGAAAACACAGAATGAGCAGAGTGCGTGGCATTCTCAATTCTGTGATGTTAGCTATTTGTTGAGAGCTTTCCCCATGCCAAGGCTGGGCTAAGCATCTCAGATGAGTGCATTTATTTAACTCTCACAACACTCCTATGAAGTAGGACTATGAGTATCCTCCTCAACTTAGAAATGTGCGAAGGAAGGCACAGAGAGGTTAAATAACTTGCCCTAGGTCTCACTGCTACCAAGTGGCATAGCTGGAGTTTGGAGTCAGGCTGCTGGTTTAAAACATGGAGACATGAAATTGCTTAATCCAGTAGATAGTGGCCATTTTCAAAGAGGCCTTGCTCCTTTTTGTCACCTTCCACCTTCAGTCAGACTCCTGTTTCTCTCTCCCTCTGCATTTTCTTTCTTTCTTTTTTAATTTTAAAGATGTGGGGTACAATTCAGGGTTAGGTATACAAACGTTGATGATGTTCCTTTCCATTTTCACTGCCACTAAGCAAGGTTTTCATCATTGTACACCAAAATAAGAGGCAGCAGCCTCCCAACTCATCTTACTTCTTTTTTTTCTTTCTTTTTTTTTATAATCAATATTTTTTATTATGATGTTGTGGGGTACAGTTAAGGGTTAGGTATACAAATACGTTTCATTCAGCACCCTATTGATAAGAGGTGCTTCCCCATCCCCAGACAGATATTTGCTACCGTTAATCCCATCTCCCTTCCCCCCCATAGTTTCCCACTACTGTCAGTCATTTTCTTATAGTATTAGGTTGGATGTTCAAGGTCCATTATATGAGTGAGAACATGTGATACTCGGACCTTTGTTTTTGTGAGAGATCACTCAATATTATGAACTCTTTCACTCAGTTTTACATGACTGCATCTCAGCTTCCTAAAATACTCTTGCTCAATAACCTTTAATGACTCCCATTCCCCACAGTTAGATTCCAAATTCTATGCCTGTTTCTACATCCTTACACTAATCTTGTTGCATTGATTTACTAACCCTTTGATTCAGTTAAATTGTGCTGAATTTGACTCACTCAAATTGATTCATTTGTTATTCTTGAAACATTCTCTGCACTGGACTTTTCAGCCTGAAACTTTTTATTTTTTGAGACAGGGTTTTACTCTGTTACGCAGGCTGGAGTGCAATGACATGATTCTGGCTCACTGCAGCCTCGACCTCCTGGGCTCAGGGGATCCCTCTGCCTCAGCCTACCGATTAGCTGGGACTACTGGTGCACAGCTATGTTGTCTAAGCCTGGTTTTGAACTCTTGGGCTCAAGTGATCCTTCCACCTCAGCCCCTAAAGTGCTGGGATTACGGGCATGAGCCACTGCATCCAGTTGACCTGAAACTTTTTATTTCCACTCTTCTTCTTGCCTGAAAACCCCTTTGCCTTCTATTTAAGCCCATCTTTCAAATGCAGTTTAAATTCTGTTACTTCTGTAAGGCTCCCTGTTCACCATAATCTCAAATGAGCTCTACCTTATTTTGTGTCTCTAAGATTATGAGTAAGTGGTCTGCAAATGATTTTGTTTGGGCAGCCAGTTTTGAGAAAAAAGTGGAATTTGAAACCTTTAGATGGGGCAAATGCATTCTGATTTGCCATAATTTCTACACCCTTGATGTTCTTACTCCCAGCTCTTCTCACTAACTTATTTAAGGGTTTTGCAAAACCCGCCTGCACAGCTTATTGGCGAGCTTTGAATTCTCTCTCCTATTGCCATCTTATTTATCCTCTTAACATCATTACTTCTAAGCTGCTGGTCTTCAAAGAATTCTCTGACACCATGTATTTGTCTCTCTTTCTCTCTTTAGCTTCTTCACCAAGTATTAAGTGATAACAAAACCCAAAATACTCCCAGCACCAGGGGAATTATTACTTAAAGAAACTCCACAATGTTTTCGCAATGCTAATACTTACTCCACAAAATTTCTGTGTTGTGAGATCAGATTTTGTTTAAACTGGGTTCTTCTTAAATGGAAGACTCTGGCGGTCCCACAGGAAGAACTCTAGAGTTTAAATCCTTGTTTTTCTATTTGCTAGTTGCATGGCCTCCATAAGCTACAACGTCTTTCTGAGCCTCAGTTTCTTCCTTTGTGTGACCAGGAGGATGATAACTCCTTGTAGGGGTTTCAAGTGGTGACTCGTATGCACCAGAAACTCAATCAATGGGAATCATTAATATATTCACTAGGTAAACCTTACCTACTTAGTGCCTCAAGTTCTTTGATCCCTGGTTTCAAGACTGGCCCATAACTGAGGCCCTGGGTCCTTTTTAGTGTGTGACCTCAGAGCAAGTACATATTTCTGATTTTTTATCCCCATTCCACAGATGAGGACACCGAGGCCTACCCAAGGTTGTGGGTGTGAATCTCCTGGCTGGAGCAATGGTGAGAGCTCATGTGTGTGGCATGGACTCTTCATGTGTGGACTGTCCAAGCCCTATGTCTCACACAATCCTCACCACATCCTCATGAGGCAGGGAGTGTGGTCATCTCTGTGACACATAGTAGTTAAACAACTTACCCTGGTCACTCAGACAGGAAATGGCAGAGCCTGAGCATGATAGCCGGGAATCTGGCTCCAGAGTTCAGGTGCTCCCCAACTCTGATATATACAGCGGCACAGTTGGGGACATTGTGCATGTCCTAAACATGCCTGGAGAACCCTCTAGTGCCCTTGCACAATCCCTGGACTATGAACTGGTACCAAGCCTTGGACTATGGACCAGGTTCCATGGTCTGTTAGGAACTGGGTGAGTGGTGGGTGAGCGAGCGAAGCTTTATCTGTATTTACAGCTGCTCCCCATTGCTCGCGTTATTGCCTGAGCTCCACCTTTTGTCAGATCAGTGGCAGCATTAGATTCTTATAGGAGTGTGAACCCTAATGTGAACTGTGCACGCAAGGGATCTAGGTTGCATGTTCCTTATGAGGATTTAATGCCTGATGATCTGAGGTGGAGCTGAGGTGGAGATGCTGGAGCTGTCTCCCATTATTCCTAGATGGAACCGTCTTGTTGTAGGAAAACAAGCTCAGGTCTCCTACTGATTCTGCATTTTGGTGACTTGTATAATTATTTCATTATGCATTACAATGTAATAATAATAGAAATAAGGTGTATAATAAATGTAATGTGCGTGAATCATTCCAAAGTTATCCCCAGCCCTGTCTGTGGACAAACTGTCTTCCATGAAAGTGGTCCCTGATGCCAAAAAGGTTGAGGACTGCTGCTCTCAAGGTCCCGCCACCTTTAATCCTGTCATCCACTGCCCTATCATACATCAATCATGAAGATAAGAAGAGTGCATTTACAGTAGAATTTAGATTGCAGTTCGGGGGTTCCTAAATACCCATCTGTAGGCTGGCATTCAGGGAGTTTTACCAGTCTATGCTTGAAATAAGAGAAGTTAGAGTGATATAGGGAAATGATCATAACATAAACTGCTGCAATATTTAAATATCAAATATTAGACATCAATATTTAGGCAAATATTTTAAGCTTTTTCTGATATAACTTTATAATTTGCGTATGAGTTGTAAAAATACATTTTCTGTTAAAAAAAGGTAGTGGTAGTGAGTTTTTCCTTTAATATTTTTAAGTGACAAAATAAAAGTTTGGCAAATTAAAAAAAAATTTGGCATGTTGAAATTTATTAAATCCACAAGTCTAGAAATATTGCTTTAGTCTGGTGTTCTCCGATGGAATTACACCATGTTCTCTTGTTGATTCCTTGTAACTTAAGAATATATTTTGTCTTCTGGGCACCAGGATCAGCTTTCCCCTTGTTTTGTATCTCCGCAACTTAGAGCTATCTGTTCAGTAAAGCCCTGCTGGCTGATTCTTTCAAGGGCCACACAAAACCTGTGTCTCAGCCCAGGTTCCTAATAGTATATCTCTGTCCTCCTTTGAAAGATCTCTCACATTCCGACTATAGTTGGGTGATTAACAAGTCATCCTCAAACCAAAACCGCTGGCAAAACAAACATCTCAGACCACTGCTCTTTCCTTGAAAGATTTTCAGAGCTGTTTCTCAAAACCAGGCCCCAATATTGAACTTTTAGCTACACTTACAAGCAGCTTCTAGGTGAAACAGATTACTACTCACAATATCAGTGATGATAATGTGAGACTTTTACTTAGGGGATCTTTCCAAACTATGACACTGAAACATTTTTTTCTTACTTTAAGTCTTTTCTAAACGTAACTGTTTTGACTTAAGAGAAAAAAAAAAAAGAAAGCCTCTAACTTCAAGTCCCGGCATATCAGTTTGTATGCTGTTTTGCATCTTATTCTCATTTCCACCCACTCAAGATCCTGTCTTTTCATTCAAGTAAGCCTTGGCTCGAACTATTCTTAGATTTTATTTAAGAATTAATTAACGTTCTCTGGTTCTCCTCTATCATATAAAAGAAACCAAACCCACTTGGTGGTGTGCTGGAGCTGGCTCTTGCTGGATTGTGAGAACAAATGATTAAACTTTCAGGAATTTTGTGACCCAGTTGGTAAACAATCCATTCTCTAAAAGCAAAAGTGCATAAAATTATAATTAAAATAATTTTATGAAAAACAAACTTAATAAATATTCAAAATAACACTTCCTAATTATTTTTACTATATCTTACTAGTACCTAAATGAAAATCCTATGTAATGGTAGGCTCTTATGCATCTCTTCTCAATTCCACACTCAATGATATCATGTTGGTATCTTGAAACCAGCCATGATACAAGTATTTACACCACAGAAATCTACAAATGCCATGTATCATGGCACATTCCTCTTAGTCCTGGTTGTGAGGTACTTACCATCATACCACTGCCACTATATTCCTGCTAGTTGAACCTAGAACTTAACCCATCAATGACACTTCTCTTTGACAAATAAGGATATTTGTCATATTTAACAAATAAGGATATTTGTCATATTTGACAAATAAGGATGTTCTGAGACATTAAGTAATCTGTTCAAAGTCTCACTGCTGAAAAACAACACACTCAGGACTAGAGCCTAGAGCCTCAACATTCTATCTGGTGCTTTTAAAAAAATGCTAGAGAATGAAGAACATCTCTGACCCTAGAAAGAACCTTGAATTTTTGGATGAACTTCCCAGCTTCATAATGGCCCTGGAGAAAGTTCTGTTCTGAAGGTCTTCAAAGAGATCACAGATTTTGATTCCTGTACCAGAAATCCTTAAAATACGAAAATGCTTTCATGACCTCAGCTGATGGTTACAAATAGTTGTCGTACCAGACACCTGCAATTTTTTAGTGAAGTTTGTGTGTGCATTACAACTGAGGGGATGACTGGGAAGGCAAGGATGACACAAAAGGGAATCACTAAACTCTGACAATTGGGAACTCTGCTGTTGAATCTCCAGACCTCTCATCTCCTCCTAAATTTACTTCCCTTCACTCCCTGCTCCACACCTCATAGCCATTCATAGTATGCTTGGTAAAGTTGAAACGTGACAAAAAAACTAGAAAATAAAAATTATTTTAAAACAGTTGAAACATAGAAGGCCTTCCAAAAACTGAGACACAGTAGGAAGACTTCAGTTCATATCCATTTGCATAATATGATCTCTTGTGACATTTTAAATATTGTATTTGTAATGTAGAACCTATATAAGCACACTCATATTAAAGCAGAGAGATTTTTACAAGCCTCTCTAAGAGTAATGAATATACTTTCCTAAACAGAAGGAAGAATTCAGCACCAGGATCCAGTTTGAAAACCATTTGTGTTAACTATATAAACCTTCAGAGAGGCCAGCTGCTATCTTTTAAAAATCTCCTATAGAGCAAACAGTGTTCTTAATTTTATTCCTATAAAATTATAAAATGAGTTTAATAATTGATAATACATTCATGGCTTGTCTTATCTTTTCAGGATATTATCTGCATGACCCACTTGCTGCCCTCAAAGCACTGACGCTTTTCTCTCTCACATCCATGCTTCCATGACGGTATTTCTGACTTAATGCACTCTCTCCTTCACACCCAATCTCCCACCACCCAAACTTCATCTTCCTTTCTATCTCAGGAACTCAGATACATTGTAAATGTGTGGTATTGACAGCCACATCATAAAATGTTAATGATAGAGTGTTTGTCTAGTTGTAATGTTATGCTAAATAAAAAAGGGTAGAGAATGTACATGCCAAGCCATAGACTTGGGTATTCAGATTGCAATGATCCTCTGAATTTTTAAAGCATGAGTGATGCTTTCTGATATACAAATAAAGGACTGGCAATAGGTAGAAGAGGGAAAATGAGAGCATCCAGGACTTGAGTGACCCTCTGGAGGGTTGGGGAGTCATTTAGACACTAACATGACTGTCTTCTTCATGACATCCAGACAGAATCCTGGCACTGAAGGAAGCTTACACTATTTAGTTCAGCACAGAACTTGTAATGAAGAAAAGAGAAACTCTATCTAAGTAACCTAGGCAGATTTTATATTAGTGTGCTCCTATATTGTGTAGAAGATACAGAGTCCAGATATGTCCGATCTCATTGAAAGCCATTCTCTAATTCCTTCATTTGGTGAAGAGGATTTCTGAAGCAACCCGGACTTCTCACTTCTTGTTTGAAAAGCCAGTGGTAACTCAGCTGCACTGGTAGGTCCCCAAGGGCTTCATTCTTTAAATCCCTTTCGAGCATGTACAGGAGACATTCCTGCAGCCTACTTAGGAAACTATTTCTTGAGGAATGGTCATCACATTTCTGAAAAATTATGGTGGCAGCTGATCCAAAATCTTGGCCTTGAACTCCAGCCAATGTTTTCTTGACTCCAAAGTGTCCTGCCAAAACAAAGTAATTGCACAGCTGACAGAACCTCTCTTGTTACCTCTTAGGAATGACCATAATTTACAGCCTGCAATGCCAATGGGGGTCTCCCAGTGAACATACAGCTACTCTGGGTGTATTTTAGTGAGTCATTTCAGGGCTAACTGACCTTCTCGGGAAAACACGGAATTCCTTGTTTGAGGAGAGTGAACACCACTGATAAGGAGCTGCTTTTACTGCAACTCTGTGCTCCCTTTTTTTCTTCCAGGTGCCTGCTAGTTCTCTGACCTTACCATTTGGTGCCATTTCCTGAGACCTCCAATTCTTCTCCCAGAGGTTGGTCCCAGACTTGAGGTGGACATGACCAAAGCTGTCATTATAGAGATTTGGTAAAGAAAAGACATTGTACTTGACTTAAAAAAAAAAAAAAAAGGTAAACTCCTTCCTTCTGAAAAAGAATTGTTTAATTTTTCTGAAAGAATATTTTAAGCTTGACTGTTCTTTTTTTAAGGCAAGGTAGGTTCTGGGCTCAGGTTCTTCTGGGTTATTATCTGGTTATCAAGATTCTAGAATTGAGAAGCCTTGAGATGAGGCAGGCAGGGAGAGAGATGTGCTTGCAATTTTTGTGTACCCAGGTGAATAGATGAGCAGCTGAAGACTTTGCAGGTGGCTAAATGCTGCCAGTGCTGGAGGACCCTGAGATTCCAGAATTTGTTATTGTAGTTAAGAGGCTTCAATGTCCTCTGCTTTCTGATAGAGATAAATGTATCCAGAAGAAGCACTGAATAATCATGTTCTTCTTCAGGATCAACCAATGGGAAAAAAGATCTGGGACTGGTTCTGACCAGGAGACTAGGAGTCACCCAGGGTTCCCCAAGAGAGACACCTAGTTGTGGAAACTTTTATCTGAAACATTCATTCTCTGTTCCTTCATTCTCTGTTTCCTTTAAAACCAAGTCCTGATTTCTGCAGACTGGCAACCTCCCCACCCCCTTAGTACCCTGGGCAATGACCCTCTGGCTCATGCTCTTACCATTTTGATGTTCATTCAGTTTTTTCTGCATTTCAGACCCCTGGAACTTTCCCTTAATTTTTTGGTGAGCCCAGCTATGCATTTAAAAGAATGTTTGTTAAGTGTTTATCTAGTATGTCCAGCTGTTCTATAGTAGGCAGTTTCTAGGTACTTATATTCTCCACAGTGCCAGAAATGAAACTTTTACAATTTGATGTGATCTGAGAGAGATTAACAGTGGATGCCTATTCTTACCATTAATAGGAAATGTCAGGCATCGACACAGTCCTAAATTAGTCCTGAGAAGTGACAGGAGTTTTTGTATTAGGTGGTCTGTGTTCTCTTGGGAGGAGCTTTCTGACAGGGGCATTAGGTTACATTTTGCTGCAAGGTTCCTGGATGTGCTGCCTGGATCACCTAACCGAGTCCTGAAACCTCTGTTGGTCACACTTCCCACCTGGGCTCCTATTTATGCCAACAGTCCACACTATTGGTTTCTATTTCTTAGACTCTGACCATTGGCTTGCCTTGCTTTCAGTTCTTTGTTATCATGTAGTTTCCCATTGTCTGATTGTTTTGAACCATTGACTTGCCCCACCCTGAAAGACATTCATGACCATCTTTATTTTTTTATTTTAAAGATGTGAGGTACAATTCAGGGGTAGGCACATAAGTGATCACCCTACAGGTAAAGTTTGGGCCTCCTTTTGGTCCTCACTTCACCTGGTTTGAGATCAGGTATGCTTATTATTACATGTCCCCTCCCTTCCCCCGCAGTGTCCCACTACTGCCAATTCCTTTCTTATAGTAGTATTATAAATGTTCAGGGTCTGCTTATGAGTGAGAACATGTGGTACTCAAATCTTTGTTTCTGTGATAGATCACTGAGTAATATGGATTCTAAATCTATCCAAGTTGCTATGAAGTTCGTAATTTTGTCCTTGCACATTCCTCTTTAGATGTCTCACCTGATCCCTGGGTTTCCTTCAGGTTTAATCCACTCTTGTGTTTTAGTTCCTGGGATATAGAACTTTCTCTTCATCTTTTTCTAAAAACTGACTGGCGCAAATAATTTGAAGACTCTGCCTTGAAATTTCAGGTAGTATGTATTCTAAAGAGCAGAAAGTGAGTCCATGTTATTGAAAGATGTGGCTCTCCCAAAACATTCAGAATTGAGGTCACCTGAAACTGGCAGAAGGAAGGTCTTGTATGAGCTTATTCAATTCCTCTTATTTCCTGAGGTTATTATTTTTAGTTATATTTTCCTTTACATTCTGCAGTCCCAGTCGTTCTTAAGTTGTTGGGAGGGACAGGTAATCTAGATCTCTTAAAACTCTGTATTTCTTTCCCCATTCATTTTTTCTGTTGTTTGTGAGGAAGTCTCCCTCCTAAACTCTCCTGCCGTCATCAGCAGCATTGGCAATGTCTTTCTGTTTTTCTCTCTTTTTAAAATTATAGCAAAAAGCACAAAACATAAAATTTATTATCTCAACCATTTTATTTATTATTTTTTAAATTTTTAAAATTTATTTATTTTAAAGACATGGGGTTCAATATAGGATTAGGTAGATAAGTGGATATTTTACAGGTAAACTTTGGACTTCCCTTTGGTCCCCACTTCACCTGTCAACCATTTTTAAGCGTACTGTTCAGTAGTGTTAAATATATTCAATTATTGTAAAACAGATCTGCAGAACTTTTCAGTTTGCAAATCTGAAATTCTGTACCCATAAAACAACTCCCCTATTTCCTCTCCCTCCAGCCCCTGGTAACTACCATTCTACTTTGTGTTTTGATGAATTTGACTTATTTTAGAAGTGAAGTCATATGACATTTGTCCCTTTGTCTCTGGCTTGTTTCACTTAGTATAATGTCCTCAAGATTTATCCATGTTATAGCATGTGAAAGTATTTCCTTCTTTTTTGAAGTTGAATAATATTCCATCGTATGTATACACCACATTATGTTTATCCGTTCATCTGTTAATGGATATTTGAGCTGCTTTGGTATTTTGGCTATTGTGAATAGTGTTGCTATGGGCATGGGTGTAAAATATTTCTTGAAGACCTTGCTTTTAATTTTTTTGGATATCTACCTAGAAGTAGAATTGCTGGGTCATATTGTAGTTATATTTTTAATTTTTTGAGTAGAATACATACTGTTTTTCATGCAGTTGCACTATTCTACCAACAGTGCTCAAGGGTTCTAATTTATTCACATCCTCACCAACACTTATTTTCTGTTGTTGTCATTATTATTATTATTATTTTTATTTTGACAGTAGCCATCCCAGTAGGTGTGAGGTGACAATAATATTTTTCTCATACTTCTCTATCAGATCCCCAGAATTATGGATGTTTTGAAAGTATTTGATTAGTTAACCTAATGACTGGATGTTTGGATAGCTCAGTTCAACTTTCAAAGGCAGATGGGGATTCAAATGACCTTCAAAATGCAAAGTAGTTTTGACAAATTAAGAGTTTTCTGATCAAGAGTTGAAAACATCCAGCATATTCATGTTTGGTTTTCATCAAAAATTGTTACTCAGCTGATGTTCATTACCAAATTCCCCCTGACTTCATTACATTTACTTTATAAAGTTTTCCTTCTAAGTCTTCTGTGTATTTTCCCAATGATGGAAAGACCTCTTCATCTTGGTTCTGTTTTTATGTGAGCTCATTAGCGGGCCATTGTGCTACATCTTCTATATTTTGGATTAGATTAGAACTACAGGAGTCTACTACCTCTGGATCCTAATCTTGGCCTTACCTCAAGTGGAGGTGGCTGACTTCTTTTGGAGGTCAGAAAGGTCACTTTGGCAACCTTTAAGGAATGACCTCAAGCAACATATTATTTTCACTCCAAATAACTTTTTTTTTGTTCATCAGATTTTATTTGCAATTGATATTGAATCAGAACCTGATGTACTTAGCTTGCAACCTTGTGTTTCTGCAAGTATCATGCCATTCCCAAGGAGGAAAAGAGAGACACACCTTTGGGTGTTTCATGTTGCTTTTCTTCCCAGTGTTCCTTTCCTCTGACGTGTGGCTCCAGAATGAAAAATCATGCTTCTGACATTTCTTTTATTTCCTTGTTATCTCTCGAGTTATAGCCCTGCATCCATTCAGCACAGCAAAGTACACAGCAAGGAGAGAATGTATGACTCATGATTGATGCATATTTTATTTTGTTGGGAGATTGTTCAGAGGCAACACAGTGTGCCAACATATGCTTGACCAAACACAATTAAACATTTCAGTCTAACACAACTGAATGCTTCTGACCTTGCAACTCATTGACTGCTGGTGTTTATAAATCAGTTGGTAGAAGATCACAACACTTTTTAGTCATGTGTACAGGGTAATAGTTCTTAAGATTGTGCACCTTGGTGAGGCAAAAGATCCTGTGAACTTTATCCACTCACACTTGAAAATGCCTTGCAAAAATACCTTCACTCTAATTATGGGACAAGATGAGGGTACTTTAAATAACAGCTCAATGAAGGATTGATGTGAAAAGAACATAGTTTAGTTTCATAACTAAACTATGATGAGCACAAACCAGAACTCTTTAATCAAAATTGAATGACAATAAGAAAGTGGGAAGGAAACTGGGCCCTTGAATATATTGATGATCCATCTGGAGCCACCATTTTTAAGGACATCTTGTTAAGTGGCATCATTTTTTCAATGGATTCAACTTTTTTTTTAAAATTATAAAGATGTGGGGTACAATTCAGGGTTAGGTATACAAACATTGATTATGCAGGTACCCTTGTTGATGAGGTATGCCCCTCCCTCCCCAGCAGTTTTCCTCAACTGCCAATCCCACCCCCCTCCCCTGATATTTTCCCACTACTGCCAATCGTTTTCTTATAGTATAATTGTTCAAGATCTGCTTATGAGTGAGAACATATGGTACTCTGTTCTTTGTTTCTGTGATAGATCACTGAGCATGATCGACTCTAAATCCATCCAAGTTGCTGCGAAGTCCATATGTTTGTCCTTCTTTATGCCTACATAATATTCCATTGTGCATATGTACCACTTTTTTTTTTTTATCCAGTCCAGTTTCGATGGGCGGCATGGTTGGCTCAATGTTTTTGCTATTGTGAACAGAGCTGCAACAAACATACATGTGCAGGTATCTTTTTAGTAGAATGATTTAAGTGACATCATTTTTATTTAAGCTAGTTGGGTTGGGTGGAGAGGCTCTCTGCTATTTACAGTCCAAATTATCCAAAACCATGTAACCATGTGTAGACTTTAGTCTTTAGCTATTGTTTAACAAACAATGGAGAGTTGTTAAAGTGTTTTAGAAAAAGTGTAACATGGTCAGATATGGATTTAAAAAAAGATGTTCCATTGTGTGGAGATTGGGTTGCAATGGTTTATGAATGGATGCAGTGGGGGTGAATGCATAAAAAAGGACCAGGTATGAGAGGCAGATTATGAGGTAGATCTTGGACATGTTGAGTGTAAACTACCTTTAAGTTTTCTTAATGGACATGCCAAGTAGTCAGTGAAATATATGAGTCTGGAACTTAGAAGGAAACTTTAGGCTGAAGAGAGAAAATTGTGTGTCATTGACATATACATAGTTATTGAAGTCATGGATGTGGATAGATAAGCCTGGGATTAATCCTTGAGAAACTTCAATATGTAATGGCAGGATAGAGGTAGACGAGTCTTCAAGGGAGACAGAATGAGAAGCAATGTAGAGGGCCTGAACCCTCTACTTCAGAATCCATGGGATAGAGGATTGGACTTGACAGTTTCTCAGAATTCTCCCAATTCTGAGACCCTTGATTTGAAGATAATTATGATTTCTACATTTTGTGGCATAAATTTCCTACCAATCACAAAGAATCCCTTCTGTCTTTGAACTCACATTGCATGTTATTTATATTCCTCTTATGGGATATTCTATATTATATTGTGATTATGGATGAATATATCTATTTCACCTACTGGATTAGGTTTCTTAGAGACCAGGAATTATGCTTTATTTATTTCTCTGCCTCTCTTTCCAAATTAATCTCCCTAGTTGGCAAGGTGTTTTTGCATGTAGTTAGAAATTAATACATTCCTTGGTGAATGAGTATTTGGTAAATAATTAAAAATACTTAGTGAAATTGCCAAAAAACATTATCTGAATTCTTGAATGTGAACTAGAAAATCTGATTGAACTCAGGGGTAAATAAAAAGCCTACCATGAAGATATCTAAGGGTCATAGAACATGTCCCAAAGTCTTCCACTAGGTGAACATCCAGCTGTCTACTGAAGGTTGTGAGCTTACTACCCATCACAGACTTCTAGATTTCTGATTAAATATAATGACTAAAACATACAGAAGATAAAATAGCCCTTTTTCTGACAAGGCATTCTTATGCCTCCAAAGTTGGTCATTTTCCTGTCTCCTGTAGGAAGATGTTACCTACTTACAATGGTTTGACAAGATTTTTCTAAAGTGATACTCTTTCAGTAGAAATTCTACTTTGAGTACTCATACAATCATTGTTTTTTTCACCTTCAATACAGTATTCAGTTAATTACATAAGACATTCAACAATTTATTATAGAATAATCTTTACATTAGACTATTTTGTCCAACTATAGGCTAATGTGTATGTTCTGAACATGTTTAAGGTAGGTTAGGATAAGCTATGATGTTCAGTGGGTTAGGTGTATCGAGTGCATTATGATATTTTTTAACTTATGATGGATTGATCAGGACATAATCCCATCGTAAGTCAAGGAGCATATGTACTCCCAGATTGGATCCTTCTTCAGCTGAGGAAGAAAGGACTGTTGAAATTGGCCAAACCAGTTTTCAAAATGGATTTAGCATCAGAGACTGATATAAACTTCAAGATAGCCAATATTATCAGCTTGGTCCTACTATAGTCCAGATTTGTGACAGTTTTAAACTGATACCTGTCCAACAACACACTTAACATTCAGTTGAATTAACTACAACAGCCAAGAGATGACAAATAATTGGTTTACTGTTCCTGTTGACCAAATGAATAAAGCACAGTAGGAAAGATAAAATAAAGCCTACATGTATTGAAACCTTTTACTTCCTGGACTATTTAACATTGTTATTTCTTTTGACAAGGGGAATAAATATATAAGTGCCCATGTTTTCTGGCTTTACCTATATGTCTCTAAATAATTAAGAATTTGGATATTATTAGACTATGTATAATCATCAATTTAAGATCAGTAAAAATTTAAATGAACTAATTTCAAGTCCCAGGTTTTTAAGCACTCTGGATTGGCTCTTCTATTTTCATATATCCAACAGTCCCTCAAAATTCCCTCTTTCGTAAGCCAGCAACCATTAAGTTACTCTTAAACCCACACTAAGTACTATTTAACACAGGGGACAGAAAGCCAGATAGGTCTGGTTTTTAGTATCAGTAGTGTCTTTGTTGTGGAAAGATGTCAGTTCCCAAATTCTCACTACACTGTACAGACCTGTGTACCTCAGGCAACTTTATAGCTGAAACCCTACTCCTTGGGGACTTACAGCAACTTGTAAATCCATGAGGAATTTTTCAGCAAAGTTCTATTTCTTAGTTTATTCATGGATTAGGCTTGTAAGAGTAGATTCATTCTAAGGCTCTAATGAGCAGGGTTTTTTTTTTTCACACTGGAAAGAACACTTGCTTCTCTTTTTCCAACATTTAGCTTATGATGGTTTTAGAATTTATGTTCTCAGTTATATCCCCCATTGACTTTGAAATCTTAGAAAATACTCACCATGGTTCTTTCCAGAATCCAGCACTATTCAAAGCCTTTCTTTATGTAGTATTAGAAAATGGAGCCCCACAAAACTATTTCGCATGAGTTTGTTGCTATGGTTTACTTCTAAGAACATTGGTTCTGCTCTTCCAACTAGCCAGAAGACAAGTCAGAGATTTAATAACTGAGCAATGTCTGTTATTAGGGGTAGAGAAGATGAAGAAGATTTCCATGTTAAGCTTCTCAGTTAGGCTGAGAGTAAGTTATTTTTTCTTTCACTGGAAAAACGTTGATTAGCATTTTAAAAAACAGATAACTTCAATAATATCTACACAAACAACCTGAGTTATGTTAAAGACCGCATGGCTCACCTGGCTGGCTAAAAGAGCATTGTGAAGCCGGGCTCGGTGGCTCAGCCTGTAATCCCGCGCCTTTGGGAGGCTGAGGTGAGTGGATTGCCTGAGCCCGCGGGTTCGAGACCCACCTGGGCAGCGAGACCTCATCTCTACAAAAAATCAAAAAATTAGCCGGGTGTGGTAGTGCGCGCCTGTAGTTCCAGCTACTTGGAGGGCTGAGGCGGAAGGATCGCCGGAGCCCAGCAGGTCGAGGCTGTGGTGGCCGGGAGCGGCCACTGCACTCCAGTCTGGGTGACAGAGTGAGACTCCAACTCAAAAAAAATAAAAATAGATAAATAAATAAAAATAAAAAATAAAATAAAAAATAAATAAAAGAGCATTGTGTCTATGGCTGGGCTGGTTCATTTCATTTCATCGACTTCAATGGGACAATCAGTATATGGGCTGTCTTTACTGTCTACTCAGAGCTGCGTTTTCTTTTTGTTTTTGGTATTTGTTCAATTTCTACTATTATTTTCAAACTTCATTCCTTTCTGCTTCACCTCAATTTAAATGAATTTCAAACATATCTTCCTCTTTTTGGATCGTAGGACATAAACTCTCTTATCTGAAAAGTCCCTTAGAGTTTCTCAAATGTAATGTCCTCATTTTGCAGATGAGAAAACTTAGACACAAAAGAGAAGGGAATTGCTGTTCATGAAATTACACAGTGGGATTTGCCTTAGTTCCTAGGACTCTGAGTATTAATTCTGTCACCTGCCAATGGAGGCATTATAACCTGAAGCAGGTATAAGAATCAAAGCACAAGTCTGATTAGTTTGTTCCCTCACTGCGTGAGCCTGTATTAGTTTTCTGTGCCATGTAACAAACTGTCACAAACATGGCATCTTAAAAGAATATATGTTTGCTATCTTACAATTTCTGTGGTTGAGGATCAAGGTTTAGGTGGATTCAGACTGCAAATATCTAAGTGTCAGACAGGGTGTGTTCTCATCTGGAGGTCAGACCGGAGAAGTATCCACTTCCAAGTTTCCTCAGATTGTTGGCAGGATTTATCTTCTTGTGACTGTAAACTGTGGGCATCAGCTTCCTTCTGGCAGTTGACTAGAGGCTATCTTCAGCTCTTAGATGTCATCCTCCCCTCCTTGCCTTCTGTACTTCCTAATGTTTCCACTTACTTCTTCAAAGCCAGCAAAGGAGAAAATTCTCTAGCAAGATGGAGTCTTGTATAACTTGACATAACCATGGGAGAGGAATTGCATTACCTTTGCCATATTTTATCAGTTATAAGCAAGTTACAAGTAGCACCAAAACTCAAGGGGAGGAGATTATACGAGGGCACAGGTACCAGAAGATGAGGATCATCAGTTATCACCCTAGGGTCTGTTCACCATAATCTCATAAAGTGATTCACTTGAGTTATCATAGGAATAAATTTGCGACAAGCAATATTTTCACTGTAGTTCACTGTTAATTTGTAAATATGTTTCTACTGGTATTTCTCAGTGCTCTATAATTTATGTCATTCATTTATTTTGTCCATTTTTAATACTTCATGAAAATACAAAAGACAAGTTTTACAAATTTATGGGTGAATCAGAGTGTTAGCAACTAATTTGGGATGGCACAATTATGTTCCAATTTTATTTCCCTGCTAATGTAATGATATTTTTGATACATATTAAAAAGATTTTTGCTTCCTACAGGGAAGTTACTTCTTCTATTCAGTCAAAGGCATTCATTTTCTTGGGGGAAACTTGGATTATTGTAGCAGAGATGCAAAGACAAAAACGATGTGTAGATTGTACATTTCAAAATGGAAGTTTTCATTTTATTTTGTGATCTTTCAAAAAATTTAATTCAATTTAATTTTGGAGTTGTGGGGTACAAGTGAGGATTTGCTACATAAGTAAATTACGTGCAGGTGAGGTTTGGGCTTCTAGAATGCCCTCTTTCCCCCAGGTAGTGGATATGGTGCCCGATGGGTGATTGTTTGCCTCTTATTCCCTCTTTCTGCCTTCCCCAATTAACAGTACCTAGTGTCCATTGTTCTACCTTTTTGTGAGAACATGCAGTATTCAGATTTTTGTTTCTTTGATAGTTCACTTAGAATGATGGTCTTCAGCTGCATCCGTGTTGCTACAAAGGATATGATTTTTGTTCTTCTTTTATGGCTGTGTAGTATGCCATCATGTATATATACCACATTTTCTTTATCCAGTCCACTTCTGATGGATATCTGGGTGGTTCTATGTTTTTGCTATCATGAATAGTGCTGCAATGAACATATATGTGCAGATGTCTTTTTGATAGAGCAATTGTGTTCCTCTGAGTATATTCCCAGAAGTGGGATTGCTGGACCATAGGGTAGCTCAATTTTCAGTTCTTTTAGAAAATGCCGTGCTACTTTCCACAAAGGTTGAACTAACTTACATGCCCGCCGACAGTGTAGAAATGTTCCCTCTGTAGCCTTGCCAACACCTGTTGTTTTTGCCTTTTTAATGATAGCCATCCTTACTGGTGTTAGGTGGTATCTCATTGTAGTTTTGATTTGCATTTCTCTGGTGATTGGTGAAACTGAGCATTTTTTTCATATTTTTGTTGACTGCTCTGATATTTTCCTTTGAGAAGTGTCTGCTGATGTCCTTTGCCCACTTTTTAATGGGCTTATTATTTTTTTCCTGTCCATTCATTTGTTTTCCTTGTAGATACTGGATGTTAGGTCTTTGTTGGATGTATATCTTGCAAATATTTCTTTACCATTTCATGGGTTGTCGTTTTATTCTCTTGATGGTTTCTTTTGCTGTGCAAAAACTTTTTAGCTTGGTAAGTTTCAACCTGTAAATTTTAGCTTTTGTTGCACTTGCTTTTGAGAACTTGGTCATGGAGGAAGATGTTCCCTAAGTTTTCGTCCAAGATTTTTATAGTTTGAGGCTTCACATTTGAGACATTGATCCATTTTGAGTCAAAATGGAAGTTTTGAGTTCACAGACTGACAATATTTTCAAAGACATGTTTTGCTGAGAAAGAACAGATTTTCTAAACTTCTTAAACTCTCAAAAAATTTTTAATTGTTGAGTTTTAGTCTAAGTAACAGGGAAGAGGGAATTTAGGTATGATGTTACAGAAGTCTCTGCTATTAGGAAACGAAGGAAAGTTTATTTCTTGGCATCCCAGTGGACTGTGGGAAGAAGAAATGGGATAGAAGGTATGAAGAGCCAGTGCTAGGGTCCTCAGAGAACTTCTTCAAGGTCAGAAGTTCAAGGGCTACAGAAATATCCAGATAAGTATATAGAAACCTAGTCCTGGATCTACAAGGAACTCAAACGTGCCAAAAAGAAAAAAAAAACCTGCCCCATTACTAAGTGGGCAAAAGACATGAATAAACACTTCTCAAAAGAAGACATACAGGCAGTTAACAGATACATACACACAAAAATGCTTAGCCTCACTCATCATCAGAGAAATGTAAATCAAAACCACATTGAGATACCACCTAATCTAAGTAAGAATGGCCATTATCAATAACTTAAAAACAACAGATGTTGGCAAGGATGTGGAGAAAAAAGAACACTTCTACACTGCTGGTGGGAATGCAGACTAGTACGACCTCTTTGGAAGACAGTGTGGTGATTTCTGAAAAAACTAGAAATTGACCTTCCATATGACCCAGCAATCCTCCTATTGGGAATAT